>NC_056728.1:1390467247-1390499747 GCF_019279795.1 Protopterus annectens
ATTAGATTAAGGTTGCTCTCTCTATTGGCAGAAGTCTGAGGCTTGTTTTAAATATTGAGAGTTCTCCGTATGCACCTGGGTTTTTTGCTTTACACTTCTTCAGACTTGGTGGCAATTGTGGTGGAATCTCCATATTTAAGGAACCTGTTACATCACAAACTTAACTTGTTGAACTACTGATCACTCTTGATTGGATTAATTGCCAGATTTATACCACACCTTCCTTGCCCCCCTATGACCTCATAAGACTCATCCATGTTCTAAATGCTCTCCCTGCCCAGTTAACGGGGACACCTGTACCTCCAATGTAGGAGATGCCTAAAATTCTTGGACTTGAAAAACAAGGCTAATAGAGGACACATCATTCTTGAGCTGATTCTTAAAAATATGCCCCGTTGCACTACTCTTCTAGTATCTCCTTTCTCAGTGAAGTCTGACCACTAACTTCTGACCTTCTTTAAACTCCCGAAATCCCCTACAGCAAATTCCACTAAATTTAAGGACTGCAAGTAATTCACTTATAATGTTACCACCCCAGAAATTAATAAAACAGCAAGCCTCACTAAGGAATTCTACACCCATTTAAAAAACAGAGGTTTGGCAGATCCTCCCAAGTATATAAATCAACTTGGTAGTCCACTACTATAAATATTTTACAGCAAAAGGACAGCCTAACAACGTACCCAACACTGTAGTCATAGGTGACTCTATAGTCAGGCACACTGATGTTCCACTCACTAGACTAAACAAGGAGAAAGTTACTGTCAGCTGCCTGTCAGGTGCCAGGATCCACCACATAATGCATGCACTCAGGTCACTCCACAATAAGTACAAATATGACACTGTCATTGTCCATGTTGGTGTGAATGACCTGAGACTCATCTCCCTGGACTACATGAAGAGACTTGGAGGAGCTCTTCGATCTTGTATCCCAGGCAGGTATGACCCTAACCCTGAGTAGCATCCTGCCATCACCCAGAATGATACCACAGTACAAGGACAAAATGATTGACTTCAACAATTGGCTAAGCTTCTGGTGTCATTCTAAGGGGATCCAGTATTTGTCTGCCGGGGACAACATGATCGACAGTCCACGATGCTTTGCCAGAGATGGCCTGCACCTGTCGCCCTTAGGATTCCGGATACTGGCTAAGGCTCTTGCCACCCCATAGTGCCTTTTTTAGGCAAGGTTCAAATGACAAATTCACCACCGTAACAGGTACAAGCAAGCAAAATGAGGGTAATGCTACTCAATGCTAGAAGTCTAAACCTCAGAATGCACTCACTCGAGGCACTCCTTAAAATGGAGAACATTGACATCTGTGCAGTGACAGAGACCTGGTTCAAAGCTCCAGAGAGCACCCCTGCATTACCAGGCTTCAATTCATACCACACCTTTCAGCCCCCTAACCCAGAAAGAAGCACTAAAGGCGGAGGCGTGTCCATATTCATTAAGGATATCCACACCTCCAGGCTAGTTGCACAGCATAGTGCATCCGAGATTATCCAAGTGCAACTAACTCTGGGCAAGACCGCAATCCAAATTGTAGCTTGCCCCAGGAATCACACTCCTCATTTCTTGATACACTGGAAAGTATTAGGGTACAACCCAACACCCTAATAATGGGCGATTTCAACTACCCCACCATTAACTGGGAAAACTACTCGTGTACCAACTCTTTTGCTCAACATTTTCTAGAATTCATAAATTCCAACGCCTTGGATCAACTTATTCACACCCCCACCAGGGGCAGCAATATCCTAGACCTGGTCATTACCAACATGGGAAACCGGTGTTCCACACCAGAGGTAAATTCCTCGTTGGTCAGATCCGACCACAAGCTAATCAGCCTAGACATTCACATCCCACCCCCAGCCCCAATTAGGGAAACCATCGTAAAAAACTTCTCCAAAGCCATCTTCACACTTCTTAAGACAGAAGTGGCAAACTTCATGACACCCATGCAGACGGACAATAGAGGTATGACTGCTGAATCCTACACAAATGCACTTTATAAGCACTTACATGAGTTCATGGATCAAGCTATCCCTAGTAGAACCAAGATGTTATCCTCCAAAAAAAGGAAGCCAATCTGGTGGTCCTCTGCCATAAACAAACTCTACAACAGAAGAAAGAAACTGCAAAAAAAAGAGTAAAATCCCATGACTGGAGGAACTCCCTGGTCAACCTCAGTAAGAAGCTGAGATCCCTCATAAAATCCTCCAAAGCTAGTTACGAAAACAAAATTGCCACTGACTCTAAAGACAACCACAAAGCATTCTATAGCTATGTCAAGAATCTAAATGGGAACACTCAGATCTGCTCTGAGTTACAGCACAATGGCACTAAATATACAGAACCAACTGATATTGCCAACATCCTAGCAGATGAGTTCATTGCTAACTTTACCCCCCTCTCACCCCCTAGAGGGCCCATCTCTATACCGGAAGAATGCAAAGTTCCTATAATCACAGCTGCACAGGTAAAAAACACACTCTCCAAAGCCAAGAACACAGCATCCATGGGACCTGAATATCCCAGGCTGTGTTCTACACGAACCACAGAATGAACTGGCACCCTACCTAAGTACCATGTTCAATCATAGCCTCACCTCAGCCTTTGTACCCACTGAATGGCGCACCGCGACGGTTATCCCACTCCACAAAGGGGGAGCCACTACGGACCCTGGGATCTACCGCCCATTAGCCTGACGAGCCTGGTCTGCAAGGCCATGTAACGTATCATTGTGGAACTCGTAAAGAAAGACATTGGTAATCTCCAAACTCTGGACCCTACCCAGTTTGGATTTGTAAAAGGCAGATCATGTCTCCTAAACCTGGTTGATTTCTTTGAAGCAGTCACCAAAGCCATAGATGAGGGTAAAATGGTTCACACAGCTTATCTAGATCTCGCCAAGGCTTTCGACACCATTCCCCACTCTGGAATTATAGATAAGCTCACTAAACTAGGTATAAATCCCTATGTCACAAGATGGGTTGCCAACTGGCTCACTGACAGAACCCACACTGTGAAAGTAGCGGATTCCAAATCCGGCATCAGACTAGTGACAAGTGGAGTACCACAGGGTTCAGTCCTGGGTCCTCTCCTGTTTGGTATCTACTTCTCTGAAGTGCAGGCCAGCACAGAAGGTCTTTGGCTAACGAAGTTTGCAGATGTCTGCAAACTAGGAGCCAGAATCGAAACTCCTAACGATGTGGACAGAACTACAAAAGGGCCTCACTGAGACAGATACCTGGTGTCAAAGCCATGGCCTGAAGCTCAATGCCAAAAAGGGTATTGTCATCCCCCTTGGTAAAAACTCTGTACCCATGAACTACCACATAGCTGGTAGTCTACTTAATGCCGAAAATGTGATGAGACCTTGGGACACAGGTGGACAGTAGTCTCTCCTTTGATAATCACATCACCACAGTGGTCAGGAAATCCTTCTACGTGGCTCATCTCATCACAAAAAGATTCTCATCCAGAAAAAAAGAGGTCATTGTTCCCCTCTACTCATCACTCATTAGACCCATTATAGACTACAACGGCCCTTTTGGTATGTACCTCACAGGACATCTACAACAACTGGAAAGACCACAGAAATACCTCACAGAGGATTACTGGCCTCAAACTGTTGCCCTATGCAGACAGTCTCAAAAAAACTACAGCTTTACTCCATCGCATATCGCCTACTCAGGGGCGATCTCTGCCTAACATAGAAAGCTTTGTCAAACCCAGAGCTGTTGGACATGCTCCACTTAAAGAAATCCCAATCCCTCCGAGCTACACGCTCTAGGGACATAAGCCTTGTCACCACAATAAACAGAACATGCTGGAGGGGTAGATTCCTGTCCCAGAGACTTCCCATACTCTGGAACAGACTACCTATCTGTCAAATAGAGCTCCTCATTAGCACTCTTCAAGAAAAATCTTGATGATTGGATGGGAAATGGGAAATTCACCCCGGGGATCACTTCTGTGGCTCTGCTCGACAGGGGCACAGGAAAATAATTTTCTTGGGTGGCGAAAGCCAGAGTACATTTTTTGGCTAGGCTTGTATGGGCCTTAGGGCCGATAGCCTAGTACCTTCCTATGAACCTAAGCACTGTGACACACTATCTTCCCTTTAAGATGACCTATATGACTGTGAATGGATATCCACAAATTTACTCCAGGATTGACTGGTATAATTGTCTCCAATCCTAACCCTAAATTATGTGCTTTTGACATGGACACCAACATTCACGTCTCAAAATTTGCTCAAAGCAAATTTCTTAGCTTCCATGTGTCAAACACATAATAAATGGGTTATGATTGGAGACCCAAATATAATCCTTTTTGTTTTAATTTGTATGTTTGACTAAGGTTTCATTTGTTGTCCGGCTACAGAAGGAGATTTTCTGTCATCAGACAGAATACCTCCACCGCTAAGGTAATGCACCCTGCCTTTCCTGTAAGCTGTGCTTGAATGCAAGAGAGTGGAGTTGCTGCAGGTGGACAGTTATTCTTGCCCTTCTAAAAGTAGCTGCAACTGTTGGAACATCTAATGAAAGGTAAGCAAAGTATGTTTAAAAATGTGCATTGATTGCAGGGATGAGCAACCTGTAGAAATGAAAATGAAACTGTGTGGATAGCCTGGCTAAGTAGCAACACAAAGATAAAAGGGATAGCTTCAGGAATAGTGTTGCAGGCAGTGAAATAGATTATCAGTTTGCTGTAACTATTCCATAGTCCATATGAGTGTGATTAGAGGGAACTGAAAGAAGCTTTATAGTGCTGTTTGTGTCAGCTCTGTTGGCCTGCTAAAATATGTATATAGTTTAATGTGCTTATTTCATAGGTAGGAAGGGAATCGAGGGTGCTGATTATAGATCAGGTTCATAATGGGACAGTATTACAAAAAAAGTTGCACAAAATTAATATAGAGAAGTTGCAAAGGACCAGTATATTGGAAAAACTAAGGAATACAAGTTAAAAGAGCAAAATATGATCTTCACTGTGATGTGTAGTTACTTGTTGGTTTGGAATGTTTTAGGTCACAGCCAAAAAAGAGAAGGTACTGACTTGCATTTACAGCTGTAGTTGTAGTGCACAGTTAATGTACAGGAAATGCATCATAAAAAAACATGAAAGCTTAAAGTGGGGAAAAGGGTTTCTTTGCTGAAATAGGAGAGTGAAAGAAAGGGGACTTAGTATTTATTTAAGTGTATAGAAATAGATTGTGGAATGAGTGACAATCAGGCAGGGAAGATTACAGTGATGAGAGTCCGTTGACAGGGTGTAAGAATTACACTGGCTTTACTGTGTATATTCTACAGAAAGAAGTGGAATAGGCCTTTATAGCCTTCTGCTAAGGATGTGTGGTAGTAGCTGGAGTTTGGAACGCTATAGGAAGTAAGACATCACGAGTGGTCCCAGATATTTCTCTGAATACTTATTTAGGGTATTTACTTGGGGAAATATTTGCATGTGTTTGAGCTTATTGATGTAATGAATAGAAGAGAGAATGCAGTGAGGCATGCACATTTTTACAGAGAAATATGGTTATTGGACAAGATTAGAGGTTTCGTATTAAAAGAATACTGTAACATGCTTCAAACTGTGAAAGCATGTCCAGTGTACAGTCAGTAGCACCTGTACAAATTGTTTTGTAAGCAAGTAAGTCTATTGTGACCTGCATTTTGCATTTTCCATTTTCTTCTGAAAAGGAAGTCATTTAATGATTGGTTAGATTAAACCTTAACTGAAATGTTAACATTTGAACCTAAGCAGTGTAGAGCTTGCAGTGACTTTGGATAATTGTAAACAGATTATTAGAAGTGTGATTCTCATTTAAAGCTAATGAGATGTGGATTAATAGCAACAACAGATATCTATAAGGCTTAAAGTGCTTTCAGAAGTAAAATAGGAGTAAATTGCACACAACAAGTTGCAGAACTGAGAACTTCTGTGCACTGAATGAAGGTAGAGCAGTGGTTTAAAAGGAACTTTTTTTTTTAAATTTACCCTGGAACAGCTAAATTGTTGGCTCCACTGTTGAGGCAACAAAAAGATTGAACAGATGACTAAAGCAGGGAATCACAAGACTGGCAGGATAGAAGTGGATCCATAAATTATGAATGCAATGGTAAATTATTACAGCATACTACATAGACTATGCAAAAGATGAGTGAAACATGCTCATCTGAGGCTGCAAGGATTCCAGGTGTTTCCCTATCTGGACGATTGGCTCCTAACTGCTCCCATCAAGCATCAACTCAATCTTGGGCATCTCCAGCAGTATAAAAAAGTATCCTCTCCAGCAAATACCTGTAATGGATTTCATCGGTGCCCACATGGACACCACTCTTTCTGTCTGGAAGGAAAAGAGCTAAATAATCTCCACCTTGAGAACCCATATCAAGCAAATCCTGGACATTCATTCTCCAAGTCTTGTTCTAAGAGTCTTGGGGTCCATTGCGGCCACGATTACTCTTGTTCAGATAGCAAGCCTTCATATGAGAGTACTTCAGTGGACCTTGGCAGTCTAATTGGTCCTTTCTTGGGTACCCAGTAAATCTGATCAGAATCTCTGTAGCATGCAAACCATCTCTTATCTGGTGGCTCCAATCTGAGTACCTCCATCAAGGCTGACCATTCATCTACCCCCTCCCAAGGCCACAGTGACCACAGACACTTCCCAGTTCAGGTGAGTAGTGGGGGGGGGGCATTATCTGGGACAAACAGTCCAATGCACGTGATCCCCTCTAGAGACCAGTTTGCATGTAAACGTCCTGGAGATGAGAGCGGTGCTTCTTATGTGGCAAGCCGTGTAATCCTCTCCTACAGGAACCATTGTGGTTCAGATCGACAACATGTCAGTGATCTGGTACATCAACAAACAGGGAAGAACAAGTCTTACCCCATGTTTCGAGAGGCCATAAGACTGTGGCATTGGGCTTCTCTTCCAACCACGTTCTCGTAGTAGCACACATTCTGGGAAAGTCAAACATCCTGCCGGACAGGCTCAGCAGAACCATTTTGATGCCTCACGAGTGGTCTCTCTAAATGCTTCAGTGGCACATATGATCTTCCACACATAGGGTCAGTCTTGCTGCAGTCTCTTCCTGTCTCCTTCCAACACCAAGTGCAGTGATTTTTTTGCCCTAATTCTCCGTCAGGGACAGTCACCGAGAGATGCTGTAACCCATTCTTGGCCCCCAGGTCACTTTGTCTACCATCCTTTTCCTCTCATTCCCAAGTTTCTGCAAAAAGCTCAGAGGTTAAAGTGCAAAGTAATCCTCTTTGTTCACTTTTGGCCTTGACAAGTATGGTCTCCTTTCCTTTGTTCTCACCTGGGTTGTCCATCGTGGACTCTGGATCCCTTTCCAGATCTTCTGTCCCACCCACTGGGGCACTCCCACCAAGATCTTCTGAACCGGAAATTTAACCACTTGACTACTCCAGTTCCCATGATGGCTAGAACTCCCAAGCTTTTATCTCTAAATAAGATTTTGATAGCACGCAAACCATTCACTTGGAAAATATACCATAGCAAGTGGAAGAGGTTCTCCATTTGGGTTCATCCAAAACCAACTGGATCCCTTTACAGCTCCTGTTTCTGCTGTCTCAGATTTTCTGGCATCTGTTTTTTGTAATGGAGCTAGCTTCTCTACAGTGAGAGTACAACTGTTGGCAATTTCCAGCTTTCACACTGGGGAAGACTCTGGCCTTGTCTAAGTCGTGCAAGGCTTTTTTAAAGGTGCCTTTCTTTTTCACCATCCTGTTATGGATCCTGTGCTTCCTTTGGGGACCATACCATAGTTTTGCAAGCTCTAGATGTTCCCAGTGTTCCCTTGCTGCGTCGGCCAAGGCCCCAGTATAGTCATCGCCGGTCATCGGCGAATACCAGTCCATAAGGCTGGCGTACGGTCATGCGATGACCGACTGGCGTCAGTGCGTCAGGGTGCTTTTGGCATGATGTTCATTTGGTCAGTCTTCGTTGCGCATGGGCGATGTTGATTTTTTGCGAGTGGAGTTTTGTTCAGTATTTTAAGAGCAGGAGTTAATTTCCGAATACAAGAGTTGGCTTTTTAACCCGTTGAGAACATTTTAGTTTTTAGAAAAAAGTGATTTAACGGATTTCGAAAAGGGATTATCATACCTTGTTTGTACCTTGTTTAGGGCCTGAACCACGGCGTTGTTGGTTGCGCTACCTTGTTGCTGGCCTGAGCAGCGTTGTTTTTTGCAGCGTTTGTGCTAGATTAGGAGGCTTGATTGTGCGAAAGCGTTGCAATTATACTATATAATCGGAGGCGTTGCATTATACTATGCCATCGGATGCTCCAGCCTGCTTCTAGTCTAGATAACACAGTGAGAATCGGGGGGTGAGGAACCCGGCAGTCAGTTGTCAGGTTTTTTGAAGGCTCAGAATGAGGGGTTTTTGCCAGATCTCTCTATGGAACAGGACTTTACTACTTTACTGTAGGATGCCCTCTCAGGTCTCAGGGGTAGGCCAGGTGAGCCTCTAACTGTTCTTCTGTTCTTCCCTCTCTTCCAGCTTCTCCTAGGGCCTCTCTTCTGTTGCCAGGGCTTCTTTTTTAGAGGAAGGCAGCTTTCAATGGGCTCTTTGCCTTCTCCTAGCATTTCCGGGCTCTGTGCTTGATTACATAATTTGAAAATGGCAGAAGATTTGATTACTGATTAGAGGTTCTATGCCCCTAGGTGGAAAGAGGCCTAGGGTGGAACAGGAGTTTGATAGTTTTTGAACAGTGTTCACAGGAAGACTTGTCTTCTGTGGAAGACTTCTGATTCTGATGGATATTCTGTTTTCAGCTTCTCCTCCTGAGGATTTTTTCATTTCCTCTTCTCTTCACTTCATTTCAGAGCACTTTCACTCCATGAGGGGGGACTCTTTAAATGGGAAGACCAAGATTGAATTCTTGTCCCTTGTTAGGCCCTTAGGAGGATGTTTTGCCCCAGCATGGGCTGAGTGCTATTCCTCCTGTGTTGGCTGTGGTGGAGGCCTTTTCCCTTGCCTCCTGCCTCTGAACCGTTCCTATAAGTTTGCGAGAAGTAAGCGGCTCATAGTATTATGTTTCTTAAGAGTCCTCATAAGTATTTGTTTAAGAGTCCTAAAGCCTAAAGGAAACTGTTTCTCAAAGGCCTAAAGGTGTTAAAGCTTCTGATAAGAAAAATCCTGCTTTGGATAGGAAAGTAAGAAGGCTTTGTGTAGGTGCCATAAGAAAGTATAACGCTGCTTCCACATGCTTCATGATCAAATTATTGTCAATTTCATATGCTGAAATATCAGAATTATCTCCTGAATGCTTTGAAATCTAAGTATTGCTGGTTGGCGGAAGGTATTGAGTGTAAGAATTGTGAGCAAGTGGTTCATGTGTTTTGCTCGAGGGGGTGGCATTCTAGGTGGAATGTGGTTTAATTGCTGTTCAGGCCTTCTCTCGGTCGCAGGCATGCATGGCTTCTGTTCTTAAGACATGCATGGTTGGAACAGTCCATTTAGCTAGGCATGTTAAGACCCAGGGGATGTTGGATGCTCCTTTAGGAAGCAGCAGTTTGTTTGGACCGCCTGTGCAAGCAGTTTAAAGAAATGGAGGACAAAGCTTTTTCTGTACATTGGAAATTGTTTTTTGCAGGTGTTCTCTCGAGTTTAGTAGATCCTGGCGGTGGCTAGGGTGGACATATCCTAGGGTCTAGACCCAGTCTAGGGCAGGGTCTAGGCATTATCAGACAGTCAGAACTCAGAGTTACCTGGTCAGCCTAGATCAGACCAGTTACCAGCCTCCAGACTTCTGGGTGAACTTTCAGCTCACAGTTTTCGTGGCAGAAGTGGACTCTCGCCTGGAAGCTCCTTTGTTTGTGAAATTGGCAGCTCCTTTAGGAGGAAGATTGGATCTTTTCAAAGAAGATTGGGATTTAATCCTCAAGACCATTTCGGTACAGATATCATTCATCGCGAACAGATTTTTCCTCCACACAATGCCCCTTTCCACACACAAGCAAGAGTCTCTCCTCCACAAGAGGCAGGGGCTCCAGAGTAAGTTTCTCAGTTACTCCAGATAGGGGCTATTCACTGAGTCCCTGTGTCAGAGAAAGGGGCTTAGTTTTATTACCGCCTCAATGGAGATCCAAGAAGGGGGCTGCGTGGAGACCCAAGTTCAAGATGTTGGCGTTACAGCAACTGTTACCTCTGCTGGGCAAGGATCAATGGATGGTAACTTTGGATCTCAAGGAAAGCTTTGATCAAGGATCAATGGATATTAACTGGATTGAAAGGAAGCTTACCTTTATTGCCCATGAGCTAAGTTGCAGAAAGTATTCATTGCCCGAACTGGACATTTTCATTATCAGTTCTCACAATTGCCCTTTGGCTTATCTACTAAGCCCAGTATTTCACAAGGTTCTGGCTCAGTATCCTTACTTGGGCAGGCTTCCTTGCACGACTGCCTGATTCTACACCTTCTACAGCATCTGGAATGGCTCAGAAGGAATCTGGAATACAGCATCTGGTTCTAAGATGCCTGCTAAGATCAGTCTAGTACCCTCTCAAGACATGTGCTTTCAGTCTAGTACCCTCTCAAGAGCACAACAGATGGCCTTTTTAACCACTCCATAAAGCAAAAGAGTCTCTTTTTAAACCGGACAAACAAAGAGTCTGTCTCCACTTCCATCAAAAGATCAGTCATTCGTGCTGAAGGCAAGGACAGTCAACATTAGGGTCTGTTCATGGCAATATGTATTCTGGTGAAGGAAATATGGTGCATATATGAGTATGTATGGACACAGTCAAAAAAATGTATGGACCTACAGCCAAGATTTGACACTGTCATTCAATTCAAATAATTGTGGGCTAAAGAAGAATTCTTGTGGTGGGCAGGAATGTGTGACTGACACAGAGGGACTCTCTGTGACCGCCAGAAATGAGTCAGATTTTAACGACAGATGCCTGCGGATACTGCTTAAGGAGCTCATCTAAATGGAAAGTGGATACAAGACAAGTGGCCTGCCAGACTACAGCATCATATCAACATGATCCAGGAGTTGTTGGTTCAGTTCAAGCTGTTGATGTCTCAGGGAAGGAGTTGCTTCTTCCAGACAACACAACTGTTCAGACAGACAAACTGTCATGTGGTACATACACAGCATTCTATGGGGATATGCATCCTCTATGCAGGCAAGCAATGATTTTATTTATGACTGCGTTAAACCTGCAACTGACTCTTCAGGCAGCAAGGAGCCAGAACATGTAACTCCTAGCAGATGTAAGAGATGTACAAATCATGGAAATCCGCGAGTGGAAACTGGTGGAACATGTATTTCCAGACATTGACAGTGTCATGGGAACTCAGACATCTCCACCAATAAACCTGTTCGCAAACCACCAGCTGCAATGTGTGCACAAAGGCACACATCACACAGCTTGGATGGAGCTTCTGTGCTGGAGAAACTGGAGCATGTCTATCTATGCCTTTCCACCTGCCTTTCTTCCCAAGGTATTACTAAAAAGGTCAGACCAGACAGGCCCAGATGATTTTGATGGCTCAGATTTTTGGCCTCGGCAACACTGGGCACCCACTTCTGAGTCTTGTAAAGAAGCCTCCATTGTAAATTCCTCATCTGTTATCTCAGACCTCTCATCAGGGCGGTCATCTGCTCAATGTCAAGCTCAAATCTCTTCATCTCCCGCGACTTGGCATATTCTGTGTTGCTTGGCCAGCTTCCTCAACAGCATTTAAATGTGTTTTAAATAGCTAGAAGGCCCACTAGAGGCCTAGCCACTAGGAGAGTGGAAAAGAGGAAGAGAAGAAAATTTGAAGGTTTTTTAATTTCAATTTGGAATTTCAGAGTGGAGAAGATTTATCTTGCTCTTCAATATTCTACTGGAATTATTGGACAAGGTTGTCTTTCTTTTTCCATAAAATTATTGCTGCAGCAATTTCAGCTCACCATGATTGAAGCCCACCTTTGTTTATCCTTTGTTCTTTCAGTTTCTTAGAGGGCCAATATAAGAGGAGGGCGTAGATATCCTAGACCTGATACTCATACTCCTTCTGTGTTTTGGGATCTTACTCCTGTGTTGATTACTTTACAGCCTGCTGAATTGAGCCTGGGTGTCAATATTTGCTATGGAAGAATGCTTCTGCACTTCTGACTGCTTGTGTGTCTGAACTGCAGGCCCCAGGGGCTTGTAGTTGCTTGCCCTTTTTCCATAGGACAGAATTATCATTACATTACTAATCCTATGTATTATGCACCTAAGGTGGTTTTCTAGTGTGGCTTTAAACCAAACTTCGTGGCTTTTACCCTACGTTTTTTGCAGATTGAGAAAATTTGCAGTAAGAGATTTTTGCTTTAGATGTACAGCATTAATTCGCGCATGATTTTGAGCACTGACTAAAAGATTTTAGGATTCAGCAGTTTTTAGGCAGTTCTTTGTTTTAAGTTCACAGGGCAAACCTGTGTCAAAACAAAGCTATTTCTAGGTGGATTGGCTTTTGCATGGCATTTTGCATTGCCCATTGTGGCAAGAGGTTCCTGGCATTAGGGTTCCAGCTGGGATTCGCTACTGCACTTCAACAACATTTCTAAGGGGTGACAGCTAAGGATATTCTGGAGGCAGCTACTTGGAGTTCAGTGCATACTTTCTCTAGTGCATATCACCTGCCTATATACTCTAAGACTAGACTCTAAGACTAGAGCTGGTTTTGCTACAGCTGTTTGTCAGCTCCTGCCTACTTTATGCTGCTTTAGCCTCCCTTACCTCTGCTTTGGGGATCTTACCCAATTGTCAGGGAGCAGCACAAGAGGAAGAGGAGCGAAGAACATGGTAGTTTTTGTACCTACCACCATATTAGTAGTTCCTTGATTCCTTGCAACTTACCCTCCCCCTCCTCCCCTCTGTGTTTCCAGGGTGGTTTGTGGTGAGTGAGTTTACATGCTTATATTTTTTTTTATATATTACTATATATATTGTACATGTTTTTGGCAGGTTGTGTTTTGGGACTTGTCTTTTTGGGGTCTTCTGACATCTGGGGCAAGAAAGACTGAGAAATGGCGGACGTCATCGCGCATTAGTACCCTGGCGTACTGGCGATCAGTCTAAAAAGGCGAGGACCCCGGCCGTCAGCACTCTATACTCTGGTACGACTGACTGGGGCCGGACTATACTGTCAGGACTGACTGCAGCAAGGGAATCCTCGAACATCTACATTTATGGTAGGTACAAAACTGTACTTTTTGCCACCTTTTTGAGCCTTCTGCTAAGGTTGATTTAAAGATTTTGACCTGGAAGACTGTCTTTAGTGGCCATCACTTCAGCCATCACTTCAGCCAAGAGAGTATCTGAATTAACATTTTTTTTTCTTGTAAGCCTCCATATTTAATTTTTCACAAGGATAGATTTACTTTGTACACTAATCCTTCCTTTCTGCCCAAGGTTACTTCTCTGAGCCTAATATAACCCAGGTTATTAATCGCCCTGGGTTCTTTCCAAACCAAAGGAGAGTACCAACTTCATATGTTGGACATGCACAGACAACTTCGTTTTTACTCTGACAAGACCAAACTTTTCAAAAAGTCAGTCAGCTTTTTGTTTCCTTTTCAAAGACCAAACTAGGAAAACCAGTTTCCAAGGTGACACTGGCCAACTGGATCACTAGTTGCATTACTCTGGCTTACTCTACAAAGGGCATTCCTTTACCTTGTCAGATTAAGGCACATTCCACTAGGTCTGTGTCCACTTCCTCAGCTTTCTGGTCTAAACTTTCCATTGATGAGATTTGTGCAGCTGCTACATGGTCAACCCCCCATACCTTTATATCTCATATGTCATTGAAAGTTGGACATTATTTCCAGGAAGAGGGCTTCCTTTGGTTCTGCTCTGCTTTTGAATATTCTTCCATGAGGACAAAACAAGTTTTTTCCAGTAGCTGGATACTGTGTATCACAAGTTGAAGACCAAATGAGGGCAATAACTTCAGATAAGGAAGTTATGTACTCAACATAAAGTTCCGTCTGAGTTGCATCTCATTTGATGTTCATCGTGCATACAGCTGCAGTCATAACAGATGGGTTTTCCTGTCGTCAGGCGGGTCCTAGGTCGGCCGAATTCCAAAGTCTAGGTCCGGCATCGGTTGTCGTCGCTTTTTCCCTGACGTCCGTGCGGAAGGGGTATAAAAGAGGCAGCCGACGCCATTTTCTCCAGTCTTTCTTGCCGCGCGGTGCCCGAAGCAGAAGCAGTTCGCAAGTGCCGGTCGGCCAGCTCCTGAGATTACGAATATTTTTCAACCGAAGACTTCTTAAAAGCTAAGTACCCTGTTGGGGAAACTTTTCTTGCCTCAGACCGATGTCAGACAAAGTTAATAATTGCATTTCATGTGGGAAGCAAATACCGCATAAGGATTTCCATTCCCTCTGCATTCCTTGCTTAGGCCCAGACCACGACGTCTCGGCCTGCTGTTTTTGTGCTACATTCAACAGACGCACTACACTATTTTCGCAAAAAGTTTAATTACATTATGTCGTCGGATACTCTGACTCCAGTTTTGAGTAAAAGACGCAAAGATAAGGACCGACATACGAGGTCCACGACTTCTACTGACACCACGCTAAAGCCGAATACAGGTGCTCCGGTTCTTAGCGAGGCACCTACGCAGCCCCTGACTACCAATGACACTTCATTAGCAGTGTCTTCTGTGCCCGAGGTCGCAGGCTCTTCGGCCCACACCCCGACTACAGATACCGAAGCCACTATTGGCGGGGAAACTCAGAGTTTAGACAGGCCTGCCACCTCTCAAGGTGTCTTCAGGCCTTCTTCATCTTTTTCCATTAAGGCTTTCACTATATCTAAAGCAGCCATACATACTAAAAGACAAGCTCCACAGGGCCCCTCCCAAAGCCCCATGCCTAAAAAGCAGATGCTCAAAATGGCTGAGGATTTGATTACTCTTATCAGGGGTTCTCAACCCCCCTCGGACAAAAGGCCCAGAGTGGAGGAAAAATACCCTTCCTCGGACCAGTCCTCCATTACTTCAGAACATTCTGAGGACCAGGAACATTCATACTCCCCTTTTGAAGATTCTGATGCAGAGGAGTCTATTCCCTCTGTCTCCCCCCCTGAGGATTACTCTTTTGGGGAAACCTTGCATACCTTGAGGGAACACTTCCACTGGGAAGGCCAAGAGTATTCAGACTCCAAGAAAAGGCTCAGGGATTTCCTCTTGCTCCCTCAGCACAGGCCTCTGGCTATTCCTCCTGTCTTAGACATACTGGATGATGTGTATTCAGAGGCCAGCCTTAACCCAAATTCTTTACCTCCAGCTCCAGTCAAGCCTGACAGGTATTACCGGGTTCCTGATTCACACCAATTCCTATGCAAAAGCCATGTGGCTGACCCAGAAACTATTTCACAGGGTCCCAAGGGAATTAAGGCCTCCACTGCCAAAAATCCATTGCCTTCAGAGAGAGATTCCAGAGCTTTAGAAAGGTGGGGGAAAAAGGTATACACCTCGGCCACCTTGACCATGAGGGCATTAAACTGTCAGTTCCATATGTTAAAGTATCAACAGTTTTTGTTATCTCAGTTGAAAAGCAAAGTGACACAACCTGAACAACCAGACTTGAAGGAGTTGCAGGATTTGTTGCATAGTGCAGAGCAAGTGGGTAAACATACATTGCAATGTGGTTTTGATGCTTTAGAGGCCTCATGTAGAGCTGCTGTTACAGGATCAGTCATACGTAGACATGCTTGGCTCAAAGAGCAAACCTTACCAGATCATGTCAAAGCTAAATTACTAGATGCACCTCTTCAAAAAGATGTATTGTTTGGTGTTAAAGCTGAGGAGGTATTAAAGAAAATGGAGGAAAAGGCAAAATCAATGCAAACAGTGAAAGATTTCCTGCAGGTACAACCTCCACGTTTCAGTAGAAATTGGCCTTCAAAAAATTGGTCCTTTCCAGCCACGGACAGACCTCAAAGAGGTAGATACAGGCGCCCGAGGGGTAGAGGGCATTCTCAAGGATCATTTAGAGGCAGACAATGGCAAGCACCTACACCAAGAGGTGGTGAGGATAGTTCACAGCCATTCAGAAAGCAGAACCAATGACTTTCCCCTTTACATGCCAAGCAAGGCTCAAATGGCAGCACCTTTAGGCGGAAAACTGGCATTATTTTCGAAAAATTGGCATATTGTCACAAAAGACAAATGGATCCTGGACATTATAGACAGAGGCTACAGATTTCACTTTCACACCCTTCCAAAATGAGAGGCATGCCAAACCTGCCACACAATCAAAGGGCAGAGGCACAAAAACAAATTTCAGATCTCATGGATATGAAAGCTATTCAAGAGGTACCTGCACAAGAACAGGGTCAAGGTTTTATTCCAGACTATTCCTGGTACCAAGGAAGGGCAAAGATTGGAGACCTATTTTGGACCTGTCCATCCTAAACACATATTTACTGCACAAAATTCAAGATGTTCACATTACAGCAGCTTCTTCCCATGCTGGGCAAGGAGTCTTGGCTGGTAACATTGGACCTCAAGGAGGCATACCTGCATGTCCCTATCAGACAAGATTGCAGAAGATACCTCAGATTTCTTGCAGGTTCAACCCATTATCAATTCTCTGCATTGCCCTTTGGCTTATCTACTGCGCCCAGAGTGTTCACGAAATGCCTGGCATCAGTAATTGCCTTCTGCAGACTTCAAGGGATACAAATATACCCATATTTGGACGACTGCCTGATCCAAGCAGACAGCAAACACATACTTCTGAAACACCTGGCGTTTGTAATAATGTTGTTGAATTCTCTGGGATACACAGTCAACAAAAAGAAATCAAGATTAATACCCTCTCAAACAATAATTTTCCTGGGTGCCAAATTGAATACAAACACCCAGATGGCCTACCTCACGCCAGAGAAACAAGGGCAACAAACTCAATACTTCAGAAAACTGGCAGCCTTCACCAGGCTGACTGCAAGGAAAATCCTGCAGGCTCTGGGATTCATGGCATCTTGCATCCTGCTAATCCCATGTGCAAAGCTGCATATGAGGAAACTTCAATGGTATTTAAAAAACTTATGGTCTCAACACAGCCACAGTTTGGAAACAATTATACCACTAATTCCATGTCTTCAAAAATAATTTCTGTGGTGGGCTCAAGCATGCCAAAGAAACATAGGTCTCCCATTCTGCAAGCCTCAAGCAAATCAAGTCATCACAACAGACGCCTCGGACTACGCCTGGGGGGCGCACATGACAGATCGGTGCATTCAGGGCAAATGGTCACAAAAAGAAAAGCACCTACACATCAATCAAAAGGAAATGCTAGCAGTAATAAATGCTATTATGGCTTTCAAAGACCTACTGCATCCAGGCCAGCTATTGATAAGGACAGACAACACCACAGTGATGTGGTACATAAACAAGCAGGGAGGAACCTATTCATATCCCCTGTGCAAGCTAGCCATGTCTCTTTGGAGCATGGCTCTGGAATTACAAATCCAACTTCAAGCACAATTCCTGCAGGGCAAGGAAAACACGCTGGCAGACAACCTAAGCAGAAATATGACAGATCCACACAAATGGAAGTTGCATCCTCTAGTTTTTGCAAAGATAATTCAAGCATGGGGAAGACCAGACATAAATGTCTTTGCTACCCACAGAAATTACCAATTGACAAAATTCTGCTCAAGGACCTATCATCCACAGGCCTGGAAAGTGGACGCACTCTCCTTCAGTTGGACAACAATGACAGTTTATGCCTTTCCACCTCTTCCTCTGCTGCCCAAAGTTCTATTAAAAGCCAGAGCAGACAGGCCAAAGATGATTCTCATTGCCCCAGACTGGCCAAGACAACACTGGTACCCACTCCTGAGGAGCCTGACGCATTCCCCACCATGGATCCTGCCTCTAATGCCTCTTCTGTTGACTCAGCACAACTTCAAAACTCTTCACAGTCAGCTGAAAACACTCTAGCCGCATGGAGGATTCCTTAAATTCACAACAGACCCTACTCTCCAAGGAGGTGCAGGATGTCATTTTGGAGGCCAGAAGGCCTTCTACTAGAAAAGCCTACTCCGCAAAATGGAAACGGTTTTGTGCCTGGAATCAGAAAAAGAGTCAGAATCCTGGAACACTGAATTTACCTCAAATATTACAGTACCTAGCTGAGATGCTAAGCAGTGGACTTTCATTCTCCTCCATCAAAATCCATGCCTCAGCCATTTCTGCTCAGTACAACACTGATCCTCCTTTATTCTCACATCCTCTCTTAAGACAGTTCCTCAGAGGGGCTAAGAATATAAAACCTCCAAGGAAACAACCAGTACCTGCTTGGGACCTCAATTTCATTCTAGAAAAATTGACCCTGCCTCCATTTGAGCCAGCTGCTTCAACAGAACTGCAGTATTTGTCATGGAAAATAGCCTTCCTTCTGGCTATCACCTCAGCACGCAGGGTTTTGGAACTACAAGCCCTCATGGCTGTGCAGCCTTTCATCATTTTCCATCAGGACAGAGTTCCCTTACGCACCAACCCTTCCTTTATGCCAAAGGTAGTATCCAGGGTAGCCTTGAATCAGGCTATCCACTTACCTACCTTCTACCTTAATCCACAAAACAAAGGGGAGAGACTACTACATTCCTTGGACATTCACAGACCGCTTCGTTATTATTTGGACAGAACAAAGCCATTCAGAAAATCAGTGCAACTCTTTGTGTCCTATGCTACAGGTGCTCAAGGGAAGGCTATTTCCAAACAGACAATCTCAAAATGGATAGCCCACTGCATACGCTTTTGTTATTCTTTTCATGGTAAAATTGCACCTACAGGCATCAGATCTCACTCCACAAGGGCCACAGCTACCTCTACAGCTTTCCTCAGGGGGGTTCCTACCAAAGATATTTTGGAAGCAGCCACTTTGAGTTCTGTACATACTTTCTCCAAGCACCATCACCTACCATTATAGTCCAAATCTAGAGCGGGCTTTGCCACTGCAGTCTTGCAGGGCATCCTTGCTCCTCCTAGTTCCACTTAGTGCCTACCACCCCTTTTTTAGCTTTGGGATTCTACCCATCTGTTATGACTGCGGCTGTATGCACGATGAACATAGTACAGTTTTGTACCTACCATAAATGTTAGATGTTCGAGTGCTAATACAGCTGCAGTCCAGGTTTCCTTCCCTCCTTCCCCTCTTGGAACAGCCCTAATGGCTAACACCCACTCGTACAACCTGATTTGGGGTATTCTTTTATGGTGTATTTGCTTGCAACTACTGTGTTTTGATTATATTGCACTGCATTATTACATAAATTTATGTTTTTCCTTCCTTCTGGGGGCACCTGACATCTGGGGCAAGAAAAACTGAAGAAAATGGCGTTGGCTGCCTCTTTTATACCCCTGCCGCACTGACGTCAGGGAAGAAGCGACGACAACCGACGCCGGACCTAGACTTTGGAATTCGGCCGACCAAGGACCCGCCTGACTGCAGGAAAACCCATCTGTTATGACTGCAGCTGTATTAGCACTCGAACATCTACATTTATGGTAGGTACAAAACTGCACTTTCTTCAACCTTCCCACCCCCTATACCCCTACCTTTCTGTAGTACCTAGTGGAGCTGCATATAAATACTACATCCTTCTGTTCTCATGTTGCAGTATTCTTAACCTTAGGGAGTTGCTGCCTGCAGCACCGGACATCCGGCCAGTATACCAAAGTCTTGAAAGCAGGGATATGTGTGACATTGCATTTAAGAGCCATAAACTGACACCGGCTATATCTGTGATGTCTGCATGTACCCAATTCAGAACATTTCTGCTGCAGTGAGTTTTAGGCATCCGATTGCCAGCTTCAGTAGTCTGGCGTTTGTTCAACTTTGGCCATACATTTTTGATGATTGTTCAACATTTAGATAAGTACCCTTGTAAGTTTTTTCTTGTTTCCTTACCTTTTTGAGACACGTCATCTAGGAAGGGAAAGTGAACTTGTGGAAGACAAATTCCACATAGAGACACACACAATCAGTGTTTATTATGTTTAGGGGCAGGTCATGACTACAAGTCCTGTGATATTTGCCAATCTTTTGTCCCCAAAACAATTAGAAGCAGTCTGTTGGCTTTAAATCTCTATTTGGAGAATCAGCATCTCCGTTTTTTGACCAGGATGGAAGGCGGAGTGGGGACCTCCAATGAGCTGTCAAGGAAGAAGGCTAAGAAAGTTAGGCCCTATGTTCAAGCTGTACCTCAGGTGTCAGGTGAGATTCTCGAGGCGAGTGTCAGCCCAGGATCGCTCCGGACTTCGGGTGTTCCTCTGTTACCGGGAACCGAAATGGAAGCCAGTACAGCGGATATCCAGAGTAGCTCCACTGAGGCTTTACAACCATCTGCTCCTGATGGTGAGGGGGAACCACGGCTCATGGTGTCTGAGGGGCCTTCTGCCTTGCCATCCATGCCAACATCGGCAGCACCCAGGCCTACTACTGCTCCTCCTACTTCCTTAAAAAAAAAAAAAGAGAGAGAGAGAATCACAGGGCTAAAGACAGCTTGGGAGACCTTTTCCCAGTCTCTTTTCAAGGCCTTTCAGGTACTACAGACCTAGATTCCCTAGTCAGGCCAACCACTTGTTTCACAGAAGAATAGGAGGAAGTGTCTTCTTCCCCAGATGAGTCCCTGACCTGTTGTTCTCAGATTGAATCCCCTAAGGATTTTGCTACTCCTGAAAGAAGAGTCCCTCACTCCTGATTCCCTTGGAAAAGATTTCTCCTTTGGGGATAGTATTTCCCTGCTTGGGCAGCATTTTAAGTGGAAGGTCTCAGATGTTTGAGACCAGGAAGAGATATTTTGAACTCCTGCAGATGGAGCAGCCTTCGCCATCTGCAAGTTCTACCTTTTCTTCCAGCATTCCAGGATGCCTTCTTAGCTGCTGCCCAGAGTCTGGTCTCCTGCTAACAAGAGACCAGACAGATTTTATAAAGTGACTGAAAAGGAGCAATATCTTTTCAAGAATCCACCAGCAGATTCTGGTGCTATTGCACTTTTAGCTGACAAGTCTTCGAGGCAGCTACCTTCATTTTCCCATTTTCCCACTGATAAAGACAGTAAGTATATGGATAGGTTGGGAAAGATGTATACTACTTCCACCTTGGCCGTAAGAGCACTTGACTACCAGATTCGTATGGCCAAGTTTGCTCTGGATTCCGTGACCAAGGTCTCTACTCTGCTGTTGGACATACCTGACTCACCAGCTAAGGCTCAGCTGAATGCCCTTCTGATAGTGGTATCCCAGGTGACAAGACACACTAAGTGCAGCTATGATGCTGTTGAAGCCTCTTCCAAATTGGCGGCTTCTGGTTCTGTGTTAAGGAGGTTCTCATGGTTGAGACTCCAACCTTTGCCTTTGGATGTCCAAGCTAAATTGGTAGATGCCCCTTTGGATAAATCCGCACTCTTTGGAGCTGCCTCTGCAGAGCTACTTAGTCACTGCAGGAAAAAGGAAAAGACTTACAGAATCTGAAACATTTATTGGCTTCACCTGTTCCCAGATTCCATAGGAACTACCCCCAAAAGCCTAGCTTTGTCAGGAGCAGTCCTCCCATTCTTCTGTTGCTCAGTTCAGGGGACGAAGACAACCTAGGAAACAGTCTGCTCCTAGATCTTCTTCCACCTCAACACCACCTTCCTTTTGGAGGCAGATAGACCCAGATAGAGCTCCTATGCTGTGACTCTCTTCCCTTGCCCACCTCCACCTCCCCACGCCTAACCCTATCCCTACCCTCCTGGCAGAAAATTACCACAGACAGGTGGGTGCTCTTCATTATCAAGAGAGGATACTTCATGACTTAGTGTGCATCTCCACCATTCCAGGGAGTTCCACAACTCCCACCCAGTCAGCTTCCACTCTTTCCCACTATGCTGAACCAACTCCTCTCTTAGGGCACTATAGAAGTACCAGAGGATCAGTTAGCCAAGGGGTTTTATCCCAGGATGTTTTTGGTTCCAAGAAAAAGATGGTCATTGGAGACCCCTTTTTGAGCTATTCTACCTCAATCTCTTCCTCAAGGTGCCTACCTTCAAAATGCTCACATTACAGCAGCTTCTTCCCCTTATTCCTCAGCAAGCCTTCATGGCCTCCCTGAATCTGAAGGATGCATACCTTCACATCCCTATTCATCCCACTTTCAGGAAATTTCTTCATTTCTCAGTGGGTTCCTCACATTTTCAGTTCTCTGCCTTGCCCTTTGGACTCTCCACAGCCCCAAGAGTATTCACCAAATATCTAGCCTCAGTCATTGCATATTGCAGACTACAGGCCATACAAATTTATCCTTACTTGGACGATCTCCTGATCCTACACCAAGATTCTTTCACCCTGTTTCAACACCTGGACTTTGTTTGCAGGATCTTGCAGAATCTAGGTTTCACTGTGAATTACCTAGTCTCAAACGACTCCCTCACAAGATCTTGTTTTCCTGTGGTGCAGAATAAGGACAGACTTGATGTCAGTCTTTGTCCCTGCCCAGAAAATGGAATTATTCACCCAATTTTTCCAGTCCCTCCTACCTCTACCAACCATCTCAGCCACTTGGACAACAGTCTTGTTAGTGGCTCTCACTTCTGCCAGGAGGGTCTCTGAGATCCAAGCTCTTATGGCTTCACCTCCCTACCTTGTTTTCCATAAGGATATGGTTTCCCTAAAAACTAACCCTTCCTTCATGCCAAAAGTAGTTAATGAAATATCCTTAAACCAGACCATAAATTTGCCAGTTTTCTACCCTCAGCCACAGAACTCCTCAGAAAGGACTTTGCATTCCTTGGATGTTCATAGGCAACTGATGTTCTACTTGGGCAAGACCAAACCCTTCAAGACGGTCTGATCAACTGTTTGTCTCCATTCATCGTAGGACACTAGGCAAAGCCATGTCAAAACAGACAGTTGCCTCTTGGATTTCTAAGGCTATTGCCTTTTGCTATTCCTTTCATGGAAAGTAATTGAGTTTATCTGTCAAAGCCCATTCCACCAGAGCTGCTTCTTCAGCAGCCTTTTTCAAGGGCATTGATTGCTCTCTTCTCTTCTGGAGGAAGCAGCTTGGTCCTGTGTATAGACCTTCAAGCATTATAAATTGGACTCCATCTCCAGGGCTGGAACAGGGTTTTAGGTCTAGTCTGCAGGGTCTCATAGACTCTGCTCCACTACCTGCCCCTCACATTACTGCCTAGAGAGCTTTGATCCTCTCTCTATGGTTAAGAATACTGCAACATGAGAATAGGACATAGAAGAGTTGTGTAAGAACTTACCATAACCATAGATGTCCTTCTCTTCCATGTTGCAGTATTCAATCCCACCCACCTACCCCTTCTCTTTTGACCATATTATAAACTGGGTCCTTTCCCAGACTACTGACTTTTGTGTCTGGCAGGGGTTTTATACTACCTTTTACTCCTATTTCTGGGGTCTCTCTCTATATGGCAAAAAAGTTCTGAATTGGGTACATGCAGATGTCACAGATATAGCTGGCGTCACTTTATGGCTCTTGCATGCAACATCGCACGTACCCCTGCTTTCAAGACTGGTGTATTGGCTGGATGTCTGATGCTGCAGGCAACAGCTCCGTAAGGTTAAGAATTCTGCAGCATGGAAGAGTACATCTGTGGTTATGGTAAGTTCTTACACAACTATTATGTTGCTGTTTGAGCTCCTGAAGTGATCTTTTCTGGCTTCCTCTTATTTTTGTGTGATGTATATACTGTGGTAAGATAAGATGATTCATATTTATTTATTTATTTATTTTACATTTGTTGACGGGCTAGTCTAACTGGATATGTGTCCATTTTCAGTAGAGGCCCGGGGAGAAAAGCCCCAACCATCAGCAGTGACATAAACAAAATAAATACAATATATAGTAATAGCAAAGTGAATTACAATACATTAGCTACATAGGTGAAAACAAAAGTTTTTCAGAGTAACTTAGTAGGTTTAAGCTACGGTTAAATATAGAGAACAAAAAACATAAAATTAAGAACTTTTTTTTTTTTAGTACTACAGATAGGTGAGATAAAAACAGTAGAGTAGAGAAGTATAGAGAGAGTAGGAGTTGAAAGAGATATCAGTCTGGGTTAGAGCAGGGACACAGCCAGTGAGTTGTAAGATATTCTTTCAGATGTTTTTAAAAAGAATAGTGGAAACAAGGGAGGAAAGTTCAGTAGGAAGCAGATTCCAGATTTTACCTACTGTGTTGGTGAAAAGTGAGTCTTCAGCCTTGTTGTTTGATTTAATAGTGGAAACAAGAGGCTTATTAGCTGAGCGTAGTATAGCAAGATTTTTGTAGGGTGAGATCAGGTTAGTGAGGATAGTGGTATTTTTAGGGTGGTAAAGGATTTTTTGGGTGATAACAATTTGTTATTAAAGTAGTTGGTTCTGCAGTTCTAGCCATCCTAGTTCTTTTAGATTAAGACAGTGGTGAGTTCTAAAGGTGGTGCCAGTGGCAAATCTGGCTATGTTATTGTAACTAGTGGAGAGTTTGGCAAGGTTATTTTTTGATAGATTGGTATATATTGCTGAAGCATAGAACAGGGTAGAGATAAGGTGGGTCTGGGCAATAGTTATTCTGGCTGTTGGGGAAAGGAAGGGTTTGATTCTGTAGAGAGTGCCTAGTTTTTTGTTGACTGACTTTATAGTAAAGTTAATGTGGTCATCAAAACTAAGGTTATTAATTGTTACTCCTAGTAGATGGGTAGAAGTGTCTGGGGATATGTTAGTTGCATTGTTAGAGGTTATTGTAAAGTGCAGTTGAGGTGACTTATGAGTTGGAGCAAAGAGCAATAACTTTGTTTTCTTAGGGTTCAGGAGGAGGCAGTGTTGCATAAACCAGTTTTCAACACTGTTAAATACTGTTTGGGTGAGAGACTGGAGAGAGGTTAAGGACCTGGCTGAACAAATTAAAGTAGTCATCTGCATATTGTATGCAGGTGGCCTGAGGAATTTTGGTATGTAGGTCATTAATAAACAATGAGAAGAAGAGTAGAGGTCCTAAAATAGAGCCTTGTGGTACTCCCGTGTTCACGGGAAGGGATTTTGAAAAATTATTATACCACAATACTGCTTGTTGCCTGTTTTCCATATAGGATTTAAACCAATGTAATGCTTGTGAGTCAAAAGATTGGGCTTTTATAATGTCTATAAGGATATTATGGTTGACCATATCAAAGGCTTTTGAAAGGTCAATAAAAAATGCAGAGGAAAAAGTGTTATTGTTACGATTTTTGTTTCTGGAGTCAGAGAAGGATAGAAGGGCAGTTGTACTATGGAAAGGCCTAAAACCATGTTGGCAGATGCCAAGTAGATGGTTTTGGAGAAGGTGATCAAGTAGTTGTCTGTGTATGCATTTTTCCATTATCTTAGCTATTGGAAGACAGTAAGGCAATAGGCCGAAAGTTGGAGACTTCAGTAGATGCCCCACCTTTATGTAGAGGGATGATATGGGATATTTTCCAAATGAAGGGGATTTTGCTTTCTAAAATTGTTCTGTTTATAAGGATGGAGATGGGATAGGCAGTAGCTTTTGTTGCTATTTGCAGATATTCAGCTGGAAGACTGTCAGCAGAAGAGGTGCATGGTTTTAGTTTTTGAAGGAGTTTGTAAAGGAGTGATGTAGGTACTGGTTGTATTTGAAAGGTAGGAGATAGAGTCTTTGTGGTATTCAATGGGGATGTTTTAATAGGTGGTAAAGTATTGGCTAGGGTTCGAATGGCTTCAGTAAAGTAGTTGTTAAAGGCATCAGGAATTTGGTTAGAGTTATTTTGGTTGAATCATGTAGGCGCAGGGGTTTGAGTGTCCTGGCTGAAGAAGTTTGTTTATGCCAGACCAGAATTTTTGTGGTTTTTGCTGATGAGTTTGTTGGAGGTGAAGGTAATAGTCTTTTTTGTCTCTGAGAATATATTTCTTGGTGGCATTTCTTAACTGTTTAAAGTAGAGGTGATCTGATGGACATTTAGAGACACTCCATTTGGCCCAAATTTTATTTCTGAGGATGATCTTTTGCCTAGTTTGTTTTGTGAGCCGGGGGGCAATTTTGGTCCTAATTCGGGAAGAACGATAGGGAGCATGGTAATCTAGGATCTGAAGGAATCTAGTGTTAAAGTAGGTCACTGCATCATCAAGTGGAAGATGAGACATTGGTGACAAGTCACAAGCTTTCAGTTCATTTTGGAAGCTCTGGCTTAAAATCTTTTGGAACGTGAGGTTTTAAAATTATTAGTAGTTGGGCTATGGATTCTTTGTTTAATAATGTAGGTTAGCATCTGGTCACTAATATAGTCAAGAAGGGTTCCTGGTTTATAAGTATGAAGATGGCTGTTGATAAGGATCCAGTCTAGGGTGGTTTCCTTACTGCTAGGCTTATGGATTCTAGTAGGAGTGGTTATAATTTGTGAGAATCCGTAAATATTTATATGATTGGGAGGATTAAGGGAGCTGCAGGAAGCCCAGTCTATATTAAAATCACCTAATTCAATCGTTTCCTGAGGTAGGTGGGTAGTGAGGTAACCAAGTATGTTTTCAAGAGTGTTGATATTATTTCCAGGGGGGAGATGTGTGCAAATTAGATAGATGGATTTGGAGTTGTTGATTTGAAGTTTGGCACTGAGAGTTTCAGAATTGGTATCTGATGGTAGGAGCACATTAAAGGTTGAAACTTGGGAGTTCAGATTTATACAGAATGGCTACACCTCCACCCTTTTTGGATTTACGGTCAAGTCTCAAGATATTATATCCAGGAGGGGTAATCTCCTGGTCCAGAGTTGAGGGCTTTAGCTGTGTCTCTGTAATACAGAGAATATCAAATGAGTGCACATCTAAGAGTGCATGTAGGTGGGTCATTTTATTGTTAATGCTACAGATGTTAAGGTGAGCTATTAGGAGGGAGTTAGAAGGTCTATTTAAAGTAGTGATTGTAGGAGATAATAAATTGTGTAGGTTATTGGGAGTGTCAGTATTGGGGCCTGGGTTAGGATGAATATCACCATGTAATAGGGGGTGTTGGTGAGGATATTGTATAAACTTAAGGATTTTGTAGAAATTGTTTGGACATTTTTTTATAGTGAAGTAAGCAACATGGGTAGCTCTATGGTATTTTGGTAATATATAGATAGAAGTGGAGGTTATGTTACTGTGGTTAAGGTTGTTAATGGGAGAAATGGGTAGAGTTTGCTGGTAGCGCTGGTGGTGTTCAGGAAGAGACCTTGTATGGTATTGAGAGAAGTAAGAGTTGAAGTTGAGTAGCAGGCTTGTGAGCATAGATTTGTGTGTTGGGGTCATTAGGGTATGTAGCTAAGGAGTTTGGGTATATTGATGGTAGGAGTGTATTAAGTAAACTACAGGTGGGAGAAAGGAGAGAGTGCTTAAAAGAGGAAGAGTTGGTAGAGGGAAGAGGTGTACTCTTAAGTAAAGCTGGTTATAAGAGAGAAGCTGTATACAATTAAGTAAAGTAAAGATGGCTGTAAGAGATGCTGTAGAGTATAAGTAAAACAGGAAGGGGTGGGGAGAGGTTAGGGAGTATAACAAGAAAAGCAATTATCTAATTAGGGCTTTGAAGAGTGTAGGGGTAGGGCTATTAAGTGGAGGAGGTGTGTGATAGGACGAAATAAGGAAGGGGTGTGGTTACAGAAGTATATGGCTAGGACCTCTGGGGGTGTGTGGGAATTGGGGGGTAGGGGAGTGGAGTGAGCCCGCAGGGCGAACGGAGCGGGTACAGACAGGTAACAGAGAAAGTCGGGGAGGAGAAAGAAACAATCAGCAAACAGCTAACTGCTTGGTGCCTTAGTTGGGAAGGATAGGCAAAGAAAGGAAGAACCAATGTAGAGAAAGTAAGTGGTTGCTAAGAGCAAAGCTAGTGGAAAGAAGAGGTAAAGTGGAAAGATCCTCAATCCAGGGACAGAGCTTTTATTTCAAAGGAAAAAAAATCAGGGAAGGTTGGATGTCTAAGGGGCTATCCTAGTTTAGTTTGCCATCTAGTGGTCAGATATTGTAATCCAGCAGTCACAAGGGAGCAGAGATAAAAAGGTAGAGGGTTTACGAGTGCTACTGTAGATAAATTACATTTGTGCAGCAAACTCGATCTGAGAGGATCAGGGGGAGCAGAGAATTATGGGTAGAGGAGGAGCTGAAATTTCGGATCATAGAGCTTTAGTATGTAGCCCAGTCAGATCCGATCCTTGGATCTGAACCTTATTTTGCTTAGAGTAGTTAAGATGAAGGCACTTGCCCTAGAAGTTAGTTGCCCTCTTGTGTTACTCCATTCAGTGGTATATTAAAACCCTCTTAAATTTAAGATCGCACCACCTTGTAGAAGGACGTACATTAATGCAACTTGTGGTATTCTGCAGATACCTGCTGGGGTATACCCAGTCTGTTGTGGTGAGTGTTATACACCCCTCACAGTTTTTCACTGATCGGGTGGGGCAGCATCAGTCAGAAATAAGCCAGCAAAATGCTATTCCCTCCAGCAGACTTCACAGTTACCAGGTCCACTGTTTGAACCCGTGGTTCCATCCCTTTGAGCCAGAAGGCTAACTGAATAAAATAGAGAAATTACTTGGCTGTACTTAATTTTTAGGCATTGGACAAGAATTGTAATTCTTGTAAGCTTGTTATCCTGGATGATTGGAGACCTTAAAATATTGTTCTAGAAATTGATATTGCATGGACTTCAGTTTGAGTGAAATTGACAACATTTTTAGTATTGGTAAAATATGTTAAGTTTAATATGTTAAAAAGTTAATACTTTATCATATTGTAAAACTTAGTTTATCATTTAATTAGTTAATTAACACAATGTTTTTTACAATCAGTAAATGTTTAGTTTAGTTATTGATTCTCTTAGCTATGAACTGAATGTTGAAATATTGAAGGATGAAAGAAAATGACTAACTGGAGTTATAAAATGGAACACAAGCATTGGTGAGTTATTTTGTTCATAATGATTTACTTTAGTTGTAAAGGTCTCTTACTACTTTTTTTCATAGTGTCCCCCCTCCCCCCATGTCTGCGGACTCTCTATCAGGTTGGGGGAGTGGCTCAGCATAGGGTTAGGAATGGTGCACACACACACACACACACACACACACACACACACACACACACACACACACACACACACACACACACACACACACACACACACTCTGTCTGACAGCAGTGGCTCAGTATGAGGTTAGGATAGGTATACACACACACACACACACATCATCTGATGGCAGTGGCTGAGTATGGGTTAGGGTAGGTGTACACATAGTCTGACGGCCATTTTAGGAGTATGATTGTTTGCTGAAAGTGGACCTGTAAAAAAAAGAATAGATAGTATTTGAGTGTATTGGTAAACTACCAATCTGTACTGATGCAGCAGTAGGGAAAGGATCAAAGGTAAGCTCTTTGAGGTAAGAATAAATATTTTGGGCTTAATAAAAGATATTAGTGATTGAGGCTATCTAATTAAGGAGAGTTAAGAAACTGTATGGATTCAGCTTACTCCTCCAAGTACAGTGGCATTGTGAAGTGGTTTGTAACCTAATTCCTAAGTTAAAGTAATGGTTTGTAGATGGAAGGAACCTTTTCATATTTAGATTTGTGTTATGGTAAAATTTGATAATGATATGAACAATAGAGGCTAATATTTCCAAATAAGATTCGTACTGTCTGAAGTAGGAAATTTGTGTATTGGTACTATGTATTACTATTGCTGTTTGCCATGCAAAGCTTGTATAGTATATTGTTCTTCCAGAAGCCTCTGTTGAAAAGGGCTTCATATGCCTGGTCTGAGAATCCTGGTGAACAAATGCAAAATAAGTAACCACACACTCAGTTTAAATGCATTTGAAGAAAACTGTCCAATTTGCTTTTGTGGTTGCAGTGCAGATTTTAATATGTCCTGCCTACTTTTGGCTAACACACAACACCCTTACAGTCACCATTGTTTGGAGCTCCACAGAGGTTGTTGTTAATTGGCTGGCGGTATATACCAAGTTTAAATTGTTTAACCCATTGAGCCGATGCAGTCACATAAACATTTGGCCTGCTTAGAGTAAGTAGTAGTTTTCAAATATCACACAAAAGTAGTTGATTATAAATATCTAAAGCAGCTGAAAATGACCAACGTTTCTTTTTTTTTTTAGTTTTGTTTTTCCCAGCAATTTAGAAAGATAGTAACAGTTCTCATGGTGCAGGACCACTGCAGACCACTCTTAGTGTGCAAATCTATTTTGTGGTCAGAAGCTTCAGAGTGTCACCTGGTTGCCTTGTGAAAAAGCAGGTTGTCTCCCTTTTCCAGCAAGGTGTACACTTAAACTTTCATCTGCTGTTTTAAATTTCTTTGAGTCACTGGTCCCCCACTAACCACTGAAGTAAATGTTTTGTCTTTGAGCACTGCTGACATCATATGCTGGGGTACATCATCCATGACAAGACCACCCTTTAAGCTGGCAAATTGTGAGAGGGCTTTTGCACTATCTGCTTAGAATCTTGTTGTCTTATCTGTTCAGAACTTAACAGATAAGAGGAATTTAAAACTAAACTGCGTGCTTCTGTTAACACTGTCATGGGTTACTAGGATCTGTTGATAAAAACAACAAAACCGGATCTCAACACCAGAACTAAAAACTGATTTTTATTCGAATACAACAAAAAAGCTTTTGTGAATAATCCTTTCGTCAGTGCATTTAACCATAATTTAAAATTTGAGCTTTATATGCAGCACATGATCTCATCACCCAATAAGAGCTCTTCTCATTCTAAAAGCAGGAATTCTAATTTAAAGACACAGCACTATATATAAAAATGTAGAAAAAGAATAAAACCATTTAAATGGATTCAAAAACATCTTAAATTAGTAGAAATGTAATAAATATAACAACGTGAAACAGTAACATTAATTTCAATTTCATCTGTTTATATTTTAACACAGGTTTTAGGCTGACTGAGGCATTCGACCCAGGCGCATGATCAGCCTGTAATCTTAAAATCCACCAAAGTACAGCTAATTTGGTGGCATTCAAGATATCACCTCTTTTATATGAAGAGATTTTTTTGTATTACTCAACATAAAAACCTGATCTATACCACAGTCTTGGAACATGCTTAGCTGAAGAGTTAGCACATACTTTTCTTATTTTTGATAGCTGTTATGAAATTCTCTCCTTAAATTTTCTATTACATTTGCCTACATAAGAGCTATTACAGGTGGTGCAAATGGCTAAATGTACTAAGTTCTGTGTATTAAAAGTAGCAAAACAGTCAAATTCAAACATTTGCTTCATTCATGGATGTATAAAAGTAGTTGCAGATTATATATGCTTACAGAAAACGCAAAGTGTGGAACAGTACATTTTCTTCTTAACTTTAATAGATTGAGACATTTCCACCCATTTGTTTATAGCATATGTTCTGCTTCAACATTTCTTAAAAGCAACACTAGAAAAATCCCCAATTACTTTGCTCAGCTCAGGCATAGCAGTTAATATGCCCCAATTATTCCTAATTATATAATATTGGTAAATGTTAAGCAGAGCACCTCTTTGGCCCTCTTCAAAAGGAACCTTGATGATTGGATGGGAGAAAGGAAATTCACCCCAGGGATTACGTCAGTCACCCTGCTAGACAGGGGTCCAGGGAAGTAAATAGTGTGGGAAGAAATAGCCAGGGAATTGTTATGGCTAGGCTTGTATAGGCCCTAGGGCCGATAGCCTAGTACCAACCTATGAACTCCATTAGTATTCACAATATACTGTGTGATATACCTAACTTTTAGCATTGTCATTTCCATTTTGGAAGGCTGGCATATGATTAGAGGCAAAATATGGCGTCACTGTACCGTTCCTTTCCTTATTAACATAGATGGAAGGCTTTCATTATAGCCTATCATTTAAAATACTTGTTTTGGCATATCCATCTGCTGTTTACATAACATTGTATCTGTAGTCAGTCTACTCACTCTCATGAACTGGCTGAGCTCTATCCTTTTAAAAATATGTCTAGGGTGCATACTACAACTGTGCAAAAATCTACTAGCCTGAACATCTTTTTATACATATTTGTTGAAATCTGCCCATTATAGTTTTTAAGCAGAATATCTAAAAAACAAATCTCTGTTCTAGAGTGTTAACTTGAATCTTAAAAAATCAGTAGTGGTTTATTAAAAAATGAATGTAGTGTAATAGCTCAGTCTAATCGCCCTTCCAAATCAAGAAAATATTAATGAATTGCTTATAGAATAAAACTTTGTCTTAACTGTGTGCTTCTGTTGCACTGTCATGGGGTTATTAGGATCTCTCCCCAGAAAACCTCATTCTCACAAATCGTTTTTGGTTAGTCTGGCTCATAGTTTTGCATTACATCTTCAATGTATTTTCTCATCTCTACCCAGTATGTATTGAGGTACTCTAACCTTGTTTACACTTTTCCACATAATTGTCTGTGTGTGTGTGTGTGTGTGTGTGTGTGTGTG
>NC_056728.1:1390504747-1390664348 GCF_019279795.1 Protopterus annectens
ATGTAAGTGGAAACACCTGGACTCCCCATCAGCCAGTTGCTTCAGATACTGACTGAGGATTGAGAGGGATTCCCCATCTCCCCCATCACCTCCAGAGGATGCTTCTGTGACAGTAGGTCATCATGCCAGCACGGCTAGCTGGCATTTTGTAAATATATGTCATTTGTGAGCATCAAACTAATTTGTACAAGATGCTTGTTACAAATGTATTAGAACTGTATGCCATGTGTGTATCAAACTGATTTAATGTTTGCGTTGAAAAGGTATTTGTAAAGTGCTTGTGTTTGAAATGTATCCAGAGTGTGCCCTGCTGGAGAAAACAGAAATGTACATGCACTATTGTAACTGTTTAAATATATGTGTTTTAAAAGATGAAACTGGAAGGTTAACCTTAGTCCAGCAAACTTTAAATACATCTCAAATTAAATCACTTTACAGGCTAAGCCATAAAGATGTTTTCTCACAGGTTTCAATCCAGCCAGAGAGACGAAGTCTGCACTAGAAAGCTTTCTGTATTGCCTTTGGTGTGAACTAATTGCCACTCAGGAAGAGTGCAAGTGTTTGTTTTATGACCTCCAGTAGCTCGACAGATTTGAACAAAGCTCTTGTGTGTATTTTTTACATGTAAGTGTTACAATCCTGGCAGTTTCCGGGGTTGGTAATACTGTGGGAATACTGTGGGAAACAGAGTCAGATGACCAGATGTATGTGATGTCATTCTGTATAGAAATAATGTTTTAATATAAGAGCAGACTGTTGTCTCAGGAGCATTCTGTATTCTGTCTTGGGCCTGACTACAAGGACCATTCACCACATCATCTGCCTTGCTGTATTAAGTAGAGAGTAGTGATTCTCTTAGATTCGGTCAGGAATATAGTGAAGCTTAGTTTAGATGTTTTTTTCTTTTTGTCTGAGCCTGTCCTTCAATGTTTTAAATATTTCCTGTAAGTTGAACTCTGATGTCATTGTGAATATATACTTAGTATTTTCTTGATCTGAAGTTGTTTTTTTCATTTGATCTTCAACCTGTGCGAACACTGATCTGGTATGGATCCGACTCTGATGCATTTTCCAGCTTCGGGATCCAAGCTCCACCCCTCAGATCATGTTTGCCAATCGTGTAATCATCAGTGTGGATTGTAGCTCCCAGGTTTTCCTCGGGGTTAAACTTCTTTTTTTGTTTGTAAATCCCTTTTACTTTCTAAACTTCTCTACCTGTGACTATCTTTCTTTACCTACCCTATTCCTGTGCGTTAGTGCATCAGTTCTTTTTTTTTTTTTTAAAAAAAAAAAAAAAGGTCCTCTCATTCTCCTTTCTCACCTTTCTCTCTCTAGTGTTTGTGTGTGTTGCGGAGCTTTCCAAGCCAGGCTTCAGGAAGTGTGCTGAGTGTGGCCACAAGCTACCCCCTATGATGGCCACACCCTGTGTGTGTTTTGCTTAGGGGTTCAGCACCTGGAGACCTCTTGGTCAATCTGCATAGACTTCAACCCCGCGCATTGATTGACAGGAGGAACAAGCTAGTTCTGAAGGGCCTACTTCCTTTGGAGGCTGCCATCCCCGCCAACTCTTCTGCTCTGGCTTCTGGGACGCCACTTCCCTCGAAGAAGTCCGGGAATGGGGAGAAGTCTCGTTCTAAAGATCAAGACGGGCCTAAAAAGCGGTCTCCTGACCATGCTTCCCTCGAACCTCCAGCCGATTTCCACCTGAGGCTCCCCTCAACTCCGGTCTCTGCGTTTTTCGCCGGAGATTTCTCAAGGCTGTTCACCCCTTTCTGCTTCCCCTCTGCACCACTCCAGGCCCAGGTTGGTGGCTTCCTCCATCAGGTTCACACGTAGTCTTTCCAAAGCTGAGGTGGACAAGATGATGTGGAGATTTATCCAGATCCAGATGGGAGTCTTGCCCTCCCACTCTGGGGCTGGGAGCATGCACTCTACTTTCCTACCTGTTGCTTCTTCTCCGATCCGACCCCTGGTTTCAGAGTCATTGGATCCAAGGTTTCCCAGCATCAGGTGGTCGGCGCAAATGGTCCCAGGTACCTCGATGCAGACCATTGCCCTGATTGGATTGGCTCTGACCCTTTCTGAGCAGTCTGGCTCTTGGAGCCGTAGTCTCTTCACCGGATCAGAGGGGATGGTGTCTGCTTAAAGGTTTTCCGAGTCTGCCCTGCCACTCGGAGTCTCTGTGCCTGGAGTTTCTCATCCAGCTCCCCACTTTAGTGCAGAGGGCAGCAGATCTGGTTTTACTTTCCTCTGCTACCGGGATTTGCTCTCCCTCTGCTTTCGATGTGGTGAAGAGGGTTCTTAAAGCTCCGTTGAGACCCTAGTTGTCTTCCTTGGAGTCCGTCCTGGCTCCCTTTTTCTGGCCTGGAATTTGCCATCCTGGCCCCTCGGGGAGAGCCTGTTGCCACTCCGCCCCAGGGGGGTCCCCCCCCCCCCAGAGAGCTTCCTGAGGTTTTGGAGTTCTCCCCAGAGATCTCCCCCTGAGGAGCTCCCTCAGAAACATACATGCACAAGGAGGCACTTGGACTCCCCTCTGGAGTCCCTCACAGAAGACGCCGACTTGGTGGAAGGGGAGGGTTCTCCCTGGTCACCCCCAGATGACGTCTCCCTTGGAGATGTCATGGAAATCCTCCGCCAGCGTGGGGAGTGGTCTACCCAAAAACCCAACTTGGATGAGTTGGTGTTCCTGAAGGTGTTTAGCGCAGAACCCATTACCTCTTGGGTGTACCCTCCCGCGGATCCTCTTGTGGACTTAATTTCATCCAGGGCATGGATGGAACCGGACACGGAGCCTATCCCCAAGCACCTTACAACATTTTTAATGCCCCATCTGACAGGCCACACTGGTCTAAGGAATCCCCAGTTTATGCCATGGTGGTTGCACTGGCTACTAAGAAAGAGCTCGCTCAGGAGAGCTCTACAGTCCATCCGCCAGACCGAGAGTCATGAGCCATGGACCGTTTTGGGAAGTGGGTTAACACTTCAGCTACATTACCTTGCATGCTCTGAATTACATGGCACATGTCATCAGGCTTCAATGGGACATGGTTAAAGAGATCACGGAGTCTGCCCCATGGTCCATGTCGGCAGAGGAGAAGGTGATGTTCTTCATCTCACATTGCTGCAGTCCTTACACTTGGGTAGTCCGCTGTCCTCGGTCGGCCCGAATATCAAAGTATAAGGCTGACGTCGGCCAAGGCGCATTTGACTGACATCAGGACATCAGGGTACAAATGCGCATGACCGACGTCATATCCTCAGTCTTTTTTGCCGCATGGTCCGATGCAGAAGCAGCATTGCAAGTGCCGGTTGGCGTTCTGAGATTTTTCGATTTGGAAGTTTCAGACCGAGTTCAAAGTTAGCTAAGTACCCCGTTGGGGAATATTTTAGTTTTTTCTTGCCTCAGTGATTTACCGGATGTCAGAAAAAGTCAATAATTGCATTTCTTGTGGGAAACAAATACCGCATAGAGATAATCATACTTTGTGTATTCCTTGCTTAGGGCCTGAGCACGACGTTGTTGGCTGTCGCTCTTGTGCTAGATTTAATAAACGCACTATAAAGAGAAGGTTGGATTGTGCAAGGTTAGTCTTTGGGAAGCGGTGTAATTATAAAATGCCGTCGGATGCTCCGACGCCGCTTCTTCAAGAAGCGCAAGGACAAGGCAGTTAAGTTTAGGCTAGAAGAACCGCCTGTACCGGACGCCGGTTCTTTAGAGGTGTCGGTGGAGCCGGTGGCTCCGCCGGAGGTTTCTTTGGGTTCCCAGGGTGAGACCTTATTATTGCAAGATGTGGCCTCTCAGGAGGCATGTCAGGCTGACGGGCTTCTCAGGTTACTATACTCCCTCCCTTCCTAGGGTGGCTAGGCCCTCTCCTTCTGTTTCAAAGGCTTCTCCCAGGGCAGGCCAGGTTTGGCTTCAGTTGGTGTTACCCCTAGCTCTTCAGGTACTGTGCCCAAGAAGCATATGCTTAAAATGGCGGAAGATTTGATTACTTTAATTAGGGTTCTATGCCCCTCCTGATAAGAGACCTAGGTTGGAGCCTGAGCTGGGGGTTTTGAGCAGGCTTCAGATGTTTCAGAGTCTTCGGCTGAAGACTTGCAGGAGTACTCTCCTTATTCTGATTCTGATGTGGATGATTCTACTCCTTCTGCTTCTCCTCCTGAGGATTTTTCTTTTCAGAAACTCTTCATTCCATGAGGGAGCATTTTAAGTGGGAAGGTCAGGACTTCTCTGATTCCAGGAAAAGGCTTAGGGAATTTTTGTTTTACCCCAGCATAGGCCTTTGGCTATACCTCCTGTTTTGGATGTAGTAGAAGATGTTTTTACAGAGGCTTCTCTTAATCCTGATTCTTTGCCTCCTGCTCCTGTTAAGCCGGATAGGTACTACAGGGTGCCTGAAGCTCATAAGTATCTTTTAAGAGTCCTAGGGCTGACCCAGAAACTGTTAGTCAGGGGCCTAAGGGTGTTAAGGCTTCTGTTGTTAAGAATCCGGTTCCTGCAGACAAAGAGGCTAGGGCCTTGGATAGATGGGGAAAGAAAGTTTATACTTCTTCCACTCTTGCTATGAGGGCTTTGAATTGCCAGTTTCACATGTTGAAATACCAAAACTATCTCCTTTCACAATTGAAGTCTAAGGTTGATGCTCTGGCAGTAGGTATTGATTGTAAAGAGTTGCAAGATTTAGTGCATGTTTCTGAACAGGTGGGTAAGCATTCTTTGCAATGTGGTTTTGATGCTGTACAGGCCTCGTCTAGGGTGGCTGCCACTGGGTCAGTTCTTCGCAGGCACGCCTGGCTAAGGGATCAAAATTTGTCTGAACATGTTAAAACAAGGATTTTAGATGCTCCTTTACAATCTGACGTGTTGTTTGGTCCTCCTGTTGAGGCAGTTTTAAAGAAAATGGAAGACAAGGCTAAGTCTATGCAGACTGTTAAAGATTTTTGCAGGTCCAGCCTCCAAAGTTTAGTAGAAATTGGCCTACTAAGGGGTGGACATATCCTTCTTATGATTCCCAGTCTAGGGGTAGATCTAGACGTGGTAGGGGCAGAGCTCAGGGCTCTTTCAGGCCTAGAACAGGGAGTTCTCCTGCACAGTCTTCGGTGAGGGCAGGGGTCAGTCCTTTCGTAAACAGACCCAATGACCTACCTTTTCAGCTGCCAGAGCCTTCTCGCCTGGCAGCACCTTTGGGAGGAAGGTTGGCACTTTTCAAAGAGAATTGGAGTTTAATTACCCAAGACAGATGGGTATTGGATATCATACACCACGGTTACAGGTTTTATTTCCATACCTTGCCTCCTTTCAAAGGCATGCCAGACGTTCCTCCTCAACAAAGAATAGAGGCTCACAAGCAAGTTTCTCTGTTACTCCAAATAGGGGCCATACAGCCGGTCCCTATGCCAGAAGTGGGCCTAGGATTTTATTCTCGCCTGTTCCTAGTACCAAAGAAGGGGAACACGTGGAGACCAATTTTGGATTCATCTACCCTCAACACTTATCTGGACATTCCCAAGTTCAAAATGTTGACGTTACAGCAGCTTTTACCTCTGCTGGGCAAAGATCATTGGATGGTAACTTTGGATCTCAAGGAGGCTTACCTTCATGTTCCTATCAGACTGAGTTGCAGGAAGTATCTGCGTTTTAGAGCTGGGACTTCTCACTATCAGTTCTCTGCATTGCCCTTTGGCTTATCTACTGCGCCCAGAGTATTCACGAAAGTTCTGGCTCCAGTGATAGCTTTCTTCAGGCTAAAAGGAATACAGATCTATCCTTATTTGGACGACTGCCTGATTCTGGCTCAAGGAAGGGAAGAGCTTCTTCATCATTTGGAATATGTGATAGCAGTGCTAAGATGCCTGGGGTATTCTGTGAACGAAATAAAGTCCAGTCTAGTACCCTCTCAGGACATGTGCTTTCTGGGTGTGAGACTGGATACAGCATCCCAGATGGCCTTTTTAACCCCGGACAAACAAAAGAGTCTATCCCTTTACTTCCATCAGCTATCTCATCAGTCCGGGCTGACTGCAAGGACAGTCCTTCAAGCCTTAGGGTTCATGGCATCTTGTATTCTGGTGCTTCCCAATGCCAAACTGCATATGAGGAAGCTGCAATGGTATCTCAAAAATGTATGGACACAGCACTGCCAGGATCTGGACACTGTCATACAAATAATACCTTGCATTCAAAAGGAATTTTTGTGGTGGGCTCAGGAATGTCACCTAAACAAGGGACTCTCTGTGACCCGGCCAGAGGCGAGTCAGATTTTAACGACAGATGCCTCAGACAAAGCTTGGGGAGCTCATCTAAATGGAAAGTGGATACAGGACAAGTGGCCTGCCAGACTACTACATCTACATATCAACCTGAAGGAGATGTTAGCAGTCCAGTTTGCATTAATAGCTTTCAAGGATTTACTTCTTCCAGGGCAGGTGTTGATTCTAACAGACAACACAACTGTCATGTGGTACATCAACAAGCAAGGGGAACGATTCTTATCCTCTATGCAGGCAAGCAATGATTTTGTGGGAGACTGCTCTGTTTACAGCTCAATCTTCAGGCAAGGTTTCTGCCAGGAGCACAGAACTCCTTAGCAGATGTGTTGAGCAGACGAATTATGGATCCCCACGAGTGGAAATTGGATCCTCATGTATTTCAGAAATTGACAGTGTCATGGGGAACTCCAGACATAGATCTGTTCGCTTCTCCACTAAACCATCAGCTGCCAAAGTTTTGCACAAAAAGGTTTCATCCCACAGCTTGGAAAGTGGATGCTCTTTCTTTCAATTGGAGCAATCTTCATGTGTATGCCTTTCCTCCTCTGCCTCTCCTCCCAAAGGTACTTCTAAAGGTCAGACAGGACAAGCCAAGGATGATTTTAATAGCTCCAGATTGGCCTTGACAGCACTGGTACCCATTACTGAGAAGTCTGGTACGGAAGCCTCCATGGCCTTTGCCTTCGATTCCACACCTGTTGTCACAGGACAGCCATTTGCTGAATGTCAAACTTCACTCTCTTCACCTAACAGCCTGGCATATTCTGTTTTGAACCATAGAGGGTCTCAACTTCCACAACAAGTTTTGAATGTGATTTTGGAAGCTAGAAGGCCTAGTACAAGGAAAGTGTACGCAGATAAATGGAAGAGATTTTTATTTTGGAGTGCAGCAAAAGATTTTGATGTTTCTGAGCCTAATTTGAGTGTGGCTCTTCAATATCTTACTGAGTTACTGGACAAAGGTTTGTCTTTCTCTTCTATTAAGGTTCATGCTGCAGCAATTTCGGCTCACTATGATTGTGTCCCACCATTATTTTCTCATCCTTTGTTCAAGCAATTTCTTAGAGGGGCAAAGAATATAAGACCCCCACGAAGAGCTCCTACTCCTGCTTGGGATCTCAATTTTGTGTTGGAGAAACTCACTCTACAACCCTTTGAGCCTGCAGCTACTTCTGAGTTGAAATATTTATCATGGAAGACTGCTTTTTTGTTGGCAATTACCTCTGCAAGAAGGGTTTCTGAATTGCAGGCCCTTATGGCAGTTGAGCCTTTCTTGATTTTCCATAAGGATAGGGTATCATTACGTACTAATCCTTCCTTTATGCCTAAGGTGGTTTCTAGTGTGGCTTTAAACCAAACTATTCATTTGCCTACTTTTTATGCAAATCCCCAAAATAAAGGGGAAAAGATTTTGCACACTTTAGATGTACACAGGCAGTTGCGTTATTATTTGGACAGAACTAAAGGGTTCAGGCAGTCTCAGCAGTTGTTTGTTTCTTTTGCTTTGAGTTCTCAGGGCAAGTCTGTGTCAAAACAAACTATTTCTAAGTGGATTGGGTTTTGCATTGCTTTCTGTTATTCCCATCATGGCAAGGAGGTTCCAGCCGGGATTAGGCCTCATTCCACTAGGGCTACTGCCACTTCAACAGCTTTTTTGAGGGGAGTGGCAACCAAGGATATTTTGGAGGCAGCTACTTGGAGTTCAGTGCATACTTTTTCTAGGCATTATCACCTGCCACTTTACTCTAAATCCAGGGCTGGTTTTGCCACTGCTGTTTTGCAGGGCATGTTGGCAGCTCCTGCTTCCTTGTAGTTAGCCATCCTCCCTTACCTCTGCTTTGGGATTCTACCCAAGTGTAAGGACTGCAGCAATGTGAGATGAAGAACATAGTACAGTTTTGTACCTACCATAAATGTAGATGTTCAAGATCCACATTGCTGCAGTCCAATTTACCCTCCCTCCTTCCCCTCTGCAGTTAGAGGTGGTTGTGTGGGTTGGGTTGTACATTTTGTGTATATTGTATATATTGTACATATAGTTAGTGCAAGGGTGGTTGCTTGGTTGTTTGCTGTCTTTTGGTTTTGACCTTTATTTTTAGGGTCTTCTGACATCTGGGGCAAGAAAAGACTGAGGATATGATGTCGGTCATGCGCATTTGTACCCTGACGTCCTGATGTCAGTCAAATGCGCCTTGGCCGACGTCAGCCTTATACTTTGATATTCGGGCCGACCGAGGACAGCGGACTACCCAAGTGTAAGGACTGCAGCAATGTGGATCTTCGAACATCTACATTTATGGTAGGTACAAAACTGTACTTTTTCCTCCCGTATGGCCACACTAGCTTCGATATCAAACACTTTCATGAGGCTCCTGTCACACACTACTGAAGATGCCTCTAAGTTCCTCTGCTTCCGGCTTGGAACCAATCCTCATCAGTACAAAGCATTCCCCTTTGGGCTCACCACTGTCCCTAGGGTGTTCACAAAAGTGATGGCAGTTGTGGCGTCTCTCCTGCGGCTGCAGGGGTTCCAGTTCTTTCTTTTCCTGGATGATTGGTTCCTTTCAGCTCCCTCCAGGCATTGACTCATCAAGCCATGGATGATCTTCTCAAGACCGCTCACCATCTAGGCATAATCATAAATCTCAAGTCCCAGTTGGAACCAGTACAAGTTCTTGACTTCATTGGGGCTTGCTTGGACGGCACTCAAAGCAGGGTGTTTCTAACTCTGGACAGACTTCTATCCCTCTGACGTTATCTTTCTTACATTGTTCAAGCCCAGTGTCCCCCTGCAGAGTAATTTCTTCAGGTGTTGGTTCCATAGCCGCCACGATCAGCCTTATCCCTATGGCTCATCTTCATATGAGACTGCTCCAATGGACTCTGGTTCAGTGGTCATTGCTAGACCTGCCCTTATCTCATCTGTTTTGGTTATCTCAAACTTGCAAGGATTCGGTCCTCTGGTGGAGTCTATCCCCAAATCATCTTCTGGGTCGTTCATTCATCCTTTCCGCCCTGGTAATCACAGTGACCACAGATACCTCCCTGCTTTGGTGTGGGGGCGTTGCATGGGATGGACAGTCCAAGGCATGTGGTCTTCCCTAGAAACGTTGCAAGCTCTTCATGCACGCCTTTCCCAAGGGACGATTGCCATCCAGAGAGACATGTCTGTAGTCTGGTACATAAACAAGGGGACCAGGTCTTACCCCCTTTGTCGCAAAGCCATGAGATTGTGGGAGTGGACGATCTCCAGCTGTTTTCTGGTGGCAACGCACATTCCGGGGAGGTCCACCTCTTTGGTGGACAGGCTTAGCATTTCTATTCTGATGCCTTACGAGTGGTCTCTGAATCCTTCAATAGAAGAATAGATCTTTTCTAAAGTGGGGGTCATCCTTGCTGCGATCTCTTCCCCTCTCCTTCCAATGCAAAGTGAGCGAGTATTTCACTTTGAACCTCCCTCCACTCTACTGTATGCTTATCCTCCGCTCCCTCTAATCCCAAAATTTGTTCAGAAAGCTCGACGGCTGGTGAGCTTAGTAATCCTTATTGCCCCCTTTTGATCGTGCCAAGTTTGGTTCCCCACTCTGTGGTCTCATGCATTGTGTCCTCCTTGGACACTAGATCCAGTTCCAGATCTGATCACGCATCCCTCAGGGATCCCTCATCCAGATTGTCACTGTGAAGCTCACAGCTTGGCTGCTTCAGTTCCAGTGATAGTTAGGACTCCCGGGCTGTCTTCTCCTGTCAAGAAGATTTTGGTAGCCGCTCACAAGTCTTCCACTAGGAAGGTTTATTCCAGTAAGTGGAAACATTTCTTTATATGGGCTTCTCAGCATGATCTGGACCATTTTACTGCTACATTCCCCGCCATTTTGGAGTTTTTAATCATGACGCTAGGTTTTCTACGGTAAAGGTACAAGTGGCAGCGATCTCCAGTTTTCACATAGGAGAGAATTCGGCTTCTTTGGCTTCCTCTAAGCTTTGTAAAGCCTTTTTGAAAGATACCTTTTTGCTTGGTCCTCCAGTTAAGGACCAAACGCCCCTTGGCATCTTACCCTAGTTCTACAAGCTTTGGTTACTCCCCCATTTGGACCTTCAGCTACAGTTGACTTGCATTTCCTGTCTTGAGAGACTGTCTTTCTGCTTGCTATTACCTTAGCTAAGAGAGTATTGGAGATCAAGGCTGTATCAGTCAAGCCCCCTTATATGGTGTTTCATAAAGACAGGGTTTCCCTCGGAACGAATCCATCATTCCTTCCGAAAGTGGCATCTGAGTCTAACATTAACCAGGTCATTAATCTCCCTGTTTTCTTTCCAAACTTCCAGAATAAGGGAAGGTATAAATTGCACTTGCTTGATGTTCACAGGCAGCTGTGCTTTTATTTGCTTAGAAAAAAACTCTTGCAAAAGTCTGGTCAGCTTTTTGTTTCCTTTTCTAAGCCTTTCGTAGGAAAACCGGTATCAAAAATAACTATTGCTTGCTGGATCTCTGAATGCGTTGCGTTGGCCTATAGAGTCAAAGGCTTATCTCCAACAAGTCATGTTAGGGCGCATTCTACCAGGTCTTCAGCTACTTCTGTGGCCTTTTGGTCTAGGGTTTCCTTAGATGACGTTTGCTTTGGGGGGGTGGGTGTGTGCGTGTGTGGGTGTATGCAAACCAAATCTCAGAGTGCATGTGTCAGCTACTTTGGCAGGGACACACAGCACTGATTGGATTGGCTTGGAACCATGACTAAAGACTGAACTCTGTAGCTGTGCCAGTGGGAGTCTTATTGGGGATCTGGAGAGAGAAGAATCAGTCATAGGCTGTGATGTTCATGTTTCACTATTGCAGTCATCACATTTGGGTTATCTGCCTGCAGGTTAGCCCTCAGCCAACCTAAATACCAGAGTCTTGGGATTTCTGTCGGATGCTGTCATTTCTTCTATGACGTCAAGTCGTCAGGGGTATAAATCATGCAGCCGACACCATTACATCAGTCTTTCTTGCCATGCAGTGCCCGAAGCAGAAGCAGTTTGCAAATGCCGGTAGGCTGACTTCTGAAACTTTCGTTTTCGAGTTTCAGACATGAAGTCTTCTAAAAGATAAGTACCCCATTGGGGATCCTTTTTTCTTGCTCTAACCGATGTCAGAAAAATTAATATATGTCTTGCCTGTGGAAAGCAAATACCTCGTAGAGATTTTCATTCTTACTGCGTCACCTGTTTACGCCCAAACCACGACGTCCCTCGCTGTCGGTTTTGTGCCTTGCTCAAGGCCCGAACTATCTGTCGTCGGGCAATTTTTGTAGCTAGATACTTTTGCTCTCCATCTCCGTACTCCGAAATGGCGTCGGTAAGCCATCCGACTACCGATCTTCCGAAAAAACATAAGGCTAAAGACAGAGACTGCATAGATCCAAAACCGCCGCCGATGCTACTGTTAAGCTAGTCGCCAGTCTGCCGGTACTCAGTGAGGCGTTTTCGCAGCCCCTGATGCTCGCTTTTACAGATTTGCAGGCCTCTGCTGAGACCCATTCGGAGTCCGGTATGCCGCGAGATGCTTCCTCGACTATGGAACCTGCAGATGTCTCTACCTTGGATGGGTCCGGAGCCGCTGTGCAGGCACTGGCTTCTGAGGGTGTATTCAGGCCTACTAGTTTTCATATTAAACTGACTACTTCGTTTCAAGCCAAAAATGCTGAATTTCTTAGGCCTAAAGTTCACACTACGCCTAGGAAACAGACGACCAAAGCGCTTTCTCAGGTCCACAGGTCTCAAAAACAAATGATTAGAATGGCAGAAGACCTTATTACCTTAATTAGAGGAAGCCAGCCTTCCCCCTCAGAGACCTAGAACTGATTTTCCTTCTGATTCTTCTGATCAGGAATCTGATCTCTGTTCCTTCTGACTACCAGGGGCATACCCTTATCTACCTATGAGGATTTTGATGCAGAGGATTCCATTCCCTCTGCTTCCCCTCCAGAAGATTTTTATTTTGGTGAAACTCTGTATATCCTTAGGGAGCATTTCTGCTGGGAAAGCCAGGACTACTGTGTCCAAAAAGAGACTCAGGGAATTTTTAAATCTGCCTTAGCACAAGCCTCTAGCTATCCCTCCAGTTCAGGAGATTGTAGATGTTTTCTTGGAATCCAGCTTTACCCCAGATAATTATGCCTCCAGCTCCCAGGAAACCTGACAGGTACCATCGAGTACCTGACTCTCAAATTCCTTTTCAAGAATCCTACTGCGGATCCAGAGACCATTTCCCAAGGACCAAAAGGCATTAAGGCTACTACTGCCAAGAATCCTACCCCTTCCGACAGGGATTCTAGGGCTTTGGACAGATGGGTTAAGAAGGTATAGACCTCTGCTACTCTGGCCATTGGGGCTTTAAATTGCCAGTTTCATATGTTAAAGTATCAGCAGCATATTATGGGGCTAATTAAACAGAAAATTATGTTGATTCCTGACTGTCCAAATAGCCTTTTCTTGAGGCACAACACGACAATAAGAAGCTTGACCTTTTATTGGTTTTATGACGTTGACGCATCTATTATAAATTAAATATTTGTTTTTAATATAAAGAATCCGAGGTTTTGAACATGAATTTCAGCCAGCAATTTTTTAGTTAATTTTTTAATCAATTAAGCACTGATGTCATCAAGTAAGGAACAATAATGACTGGTTGATGAAGTAACAGCAAAGGTATTTAAATGTAGAAATGGCTTAGCTTTTTCTTAACAGTCTGATGAAGCATTCAAGAGAATGTGAAAGCACTTACTGGATGTTTTATTGTTTTTGTTCTTTAGTTCAGTGTGTTTAATAAAAGGTCAAGCTTCTTATTGTTGTTGTGCCTCAAGAAAAGATTGTTTGGATTTTGAAACTGCATTTTGCTCGAGGCACTTTACCCTTTGTGGTTGATTCGTTTTGCTTGATTCCTGACTGTGCAGAACACAAAGATTTACAAGAGTTAATGCTTTCTGCTGACTAAATTGGTAAACATACTTTGCAGTGTGGTTTTGATGCTTTAGAAGCATCTTGTAGGGCTGCTGTCACTGGGTCTGTTCTTAGAAGGCATGCTTGGCTTAAGGAGCAAAACTTGCCAGATCATGTCAAAGTAAAATTACTGGATGCACCCTTAAACCAAGAGTGCCTATTTGGCAATAAAGCAGAAGTTCTTCTCAAAAGGATGGAGGAGAAAGCTTAAATCTATGCAAACTGTTAAAGATTTCTTACAAGTACAGCCACCTAGATTAAGCAGGAATTGGCCTTCAAAGAACTGATCCTTTAAAGTCACTTCCAGGCCTTCTCAGTCCAACTCCAGGGGCAGCAGACCCCCAAGACTTGAAGTAAGCCACCCTCCTGTGGTAAATGTGCACAATGACTTATCCTTAACTTCCCCCAAGCCATGCTCAAATACTTGCACCTTTAGGAGGAAAGCTCACCCTACATGCAAAAAACTGGGAATACATTACCAAAGACAAATGGATTTTAAACATTGTTTCCCTAGGATACAGATTCCACTTCCACTCACTCCCAACCCTAAGTGGATAGCCGTACCTCCCCCTAAAATAATGCCCAAAAGCAAGTACTTTCTGTCCTCAGCATCAAGGCTGTTCAACCTGTCCCAGCAGAACAAAGGGGGCAAGACTTTTATTCAAGACTGTTCCTGGTTCCCAGAAAAGAAAACTCCTGGTGTCCTATCCTGGATTTATCCATTCTCAACACCTTTCTGGTGGTTCCAAAATTCAAAATACTAGCTCTCCAACAGCTGCTTCTTATGTTAGCCAAGGATGCTTGGCTGGCAACCCTAGACTTAAAAGAAGCTTACCTGTACATCCCCATAAGGGAATCTTGCCGGAAATACCTTCGCTTCAGGGCAGGCTCTAAGCACCATCAGTTCTCTGCACTTCCCTTTGTGAATACCCTGAGCGCAGTAGATAAGCCAAAGTGCCTAGCTCCAGCCATTGCTTTTTGCATGCAGAACAGTATTCAGCTTTACCCATACTTGGACGATTGCCTGATTCAGGTGGAAAGTCAGGATTTGCTACTACAGCACCTGGCATTTGTAAAGAGACTTTTAACTTCACTGGGGTACACCATCAACGAAAATAAATCACACCTAGTACCCTGCCAACAGATTATATTCCTGGGAGCAAGTTTGAACACAACTTCCCAGATTGCATTCCTTACTCCAGAGAAACAAATTTATTTGACAACTTACTTCATCCTACTGGCCACCAAAACCCAGCTATCTGGAAGGAAAATACTGCAAGCTCTGGGGTTCCATGGCCTCTTGCCTTCTGTTAATTCCATATGCAACACTGCATATGAGGAAACTTCAATGGTATCAACATTCTCAGGACCTAGAAACAATAATTCCTATCATTCCGTGTCTAAGGGCAGAGTTCCTTTGGTGGACAGAGGCCTGCAACCACAGCAAGGGACTTTCACTCTACCCCCTGCCGCCTAAACCCTGACAGATGCATCCGACTATGCATGGGGGTCTCACATGACAGGGCAGTGCATTCAGGGCAAATGGAACCCAAAGCAGATGCACCTTCATATCAATCAAAAAGAAATGTTAGCTGTACAGAATGCTCTGACAGCCTTCAAAGGCCCTATTCTTCCAGGACAACTATTGGAAAAGACAGAACACCACAGTTAGGTGGTACATAAACAAGCAGAAGGGAACACATTCCTGCCCACTCTGCAGACTAGCCATGGATCTGTGGAACACGGCCTTGAGCAACCAAGTGCACCTACAAGCTCAATTCATGCCAGGCAAACTAAATTCACTGGCAGACGACTTGAGCAGAAATCTCATGGACCCACACAAATGGAAACTGGAACCCAAAATATTCAAACTTTTGGGGAACAGATGGGGGACACCAGATGTGGACCTGTTTGCTTCCCCTCAGACCTATCAATTGAACAATTACTGCACCAGAACTCCCCACAGCCAAGCTTGGAAGGTGGATGCCCTGTCCTTTTTCTGGGAAAGCCGCTCAGTCTATGCCTTTTCCCCTCTGCCTCTCCTCTTGAAGTTTCTACTTAAGATCAAGCAGGACAAGCCAAGGACAATCCTGATTACACAAGACTGGCCACGCCAGCACTGGTATCCTCTCTTGCGCAGTCTGACAGTGCTACAACCATGGCACCTGCCTCAGTCCACTTCCCTGCTGTCCCAGCAAGGGGGCCAAATTCTGCACCCTCAGCTTCAGACCCTGTACCTTGCAGCCTGGCTAATCCCCTGAACATGCCTCTAGCAACCCTCAGTAAGCAGGTGCTGGATGTCATTCTTGAGGCACGGAGGCCTAGTACTAGAAAATCCTATTCAGAAAAGTGGAAAAGATACTGTTCCTGGAGCCAGTCTCAAGGGATGGCCACAACTGTGCCCAGCTTACCTCATTTACTAGATTACTTAACAGAAATGCTCCACAAGGGCCTATCCTTCTCTTCAATTAAAATTCAAGCCTCTGCCATCTCAGCTCATTATAATACTGAGCCACCATTCTTCTCTCATCCTCTGGTAAAACAGTTCCTTAGAGGGGCCAAAAATTTAAGACCCCCCCCCCCCAGGAGAGCTCCCACTCCAGCCTGGGACCTTAACTTTGTATTGGAAAAACTTGCACTTCCCCTTTGAACCGGCTACTACAGCAGATATGAAATTCCTGTCATGGAAAACAGCTTTACTTCTAGCCATCACTTTACCAAGAAGAGTGTCTGAACTGCAGGCCCTTATAGCAGTGGGAACCCTTCATTATCTTCCATGCAGACAGAGTTTCCCTCTGGACTAACCCATCTTTTATGCTCAAGGTGGTGTCTAGTGTGGCTTTAAATCGGTCCATTCATTTGCCTACTTTTTTTTTCCTAATTCTCAAAATAAAGGGGAAAGGATACTGCATTCTCTAGACTTGCACAGGCAGCTTAGATTCTATTTGGACAGGGCTAAGCCTCTCAGTCTGATCAGCTGCTAGTCAGCTTTGCTGCAGCGCAGAGTGGAAGGCCATTTCAAAGCAAACCATATCTAAATGGATAGCACACTACATCCATTTCTGCTACAAGCACCATGGAAAAACCTACCCAACAGGGGATAAGAACACATTCCACTAGGGCTACATCTACCTCTGCTGCATCTCTCACATCTACATTTATAGTAAGTGTATACAGCTGTACTTTGTGTGTGCCCTCAAGGGAAATTGTGCTTAATGCAGAGAGCTATATCTGGAGATAGTGTGTACCTGTTACCTTCCCAATGAATGTCCCCCACTGGTGCCAGAGAAAAGGATTGAGGCTGTTTGATTACTGGCCCAGATGTGGAGGGTCAGCACATATTGGTTGGCAGTGGTGGGATATCCACATCACATACTGATGAACAGTGGTGTGGATATTGAACTTATGTAGCCTGTAAGCAGTTGTAACTAAAGAAGGTGTTTGTACTCTCAGCCATACAACAGACATTCAGAGTTTCCTTTCACAATAGTTTTATTTGCGTTTTTGAGACTTTGTTAATCAGGAGAGCAGGCAAGGATGTCAGCTGAGGATTATGGCAAGCTGACAGGGAGCCTGTTGGTTGAGATGTGCCAAGCCAGAGGACTGCTGCATGCCAACCCACCTAAAGGGTAAATGATTGCAGCCTTAATCACAGGTGCATACAGACCAGCAACCAGGAAGACTGCCAGACTGGCCTTGGGGATGTACAGCTGTCAGAAAATGGGAAGTTCAATTCAACTTTTCCTCAAAGGACTTAAAAATCCATCTGGAGTTAGAGACTTGAACTAGAGGCCATACGTTTTGAACTAGAGGCCATACGTTTTGAACTAGAAACAGCAGAGAGACTGTGGAGTTTGAAGGCTGAAGAAAAGGAGAAACGGATGGAATTGGAATCAGCGGAGCAAATGCGGCATTTGGAGGCTGAAGAAAAAGAGACAGATGTCTGGAAGCCAAAGAAAATGAAAGGCAGAGACAACATGAAAAGGGAATACTAGTTCTTCGCCAGAGTCGTGGAGGTAATGGGGAAGGGAGCAACCAAACTCCAGAAGCAATAAAGATCAGTAAATTTTTTTCTGTAATTTAGAGGATGATTTTGATAGTTTTATTCATATGTATGTAAACATTATAATGTTGACCAAGGGCTCTGGATATGGTTCCTGACCTCCTTACTACATAAAGCTGTAATTGTGGTTTCTAAATTGTCTGATACTGATTGCTTAAATTATAATACAGTTAAAAATTGTTTATTGGAATGCTTTAACACCTGAAGCTTCTACAAAAAAAATTTTGTGAGCATAGACACAAGGCAGATGAGTTTGTGTGATTTATACAGCTGAGTTAAGCACTTATTTTCATAGTTGGATGAGTGAGTCAGGTCACCACTTTTGAAGGGCTGACAGACCTTTTGGTGAGGGAGAAAACCCTTAGCTCTTTGCCTATGGACATGAGAATCTTGTTGGCATATGGGAAATGCAACACCACAGATGAGCTAGGGGAAAAAAGGGGATCTCTACTTAGCAAGCAGGGCATCACTTCTGAGGAAATGGATACCCAGTGCTACACATGGATACAAGGGAACCCATGGTGGGCAGCCTCAACCACCCCCAACAGAGTCCACCAGTGACAGGGAAGCCACTAATTCCGGTACAAGGCCAGGATCCAGGGGTTAAATGTTTTAAATGTAACCAGTGGGCCCATGTATCGTATAGATGTCCACAGAGGCAAGGTGGGAAACAAAAAGCAGTGGAGCCAGTGGGAATAACAGAATGCCAGTGGTAAGTTATCTGGAGACAGCAAGGGTACCAAACTACCACAAGAGGTTATATCCTATCTTAGTAGATGGGAAACAGGCCACTGCTAAGAGACGCATCTTCTGACCTAACCATTGTGAAGCCTGCAATGGTTAGAGGAACACTTCTTGCTTGAGCAGTCTACTGCAGTCAGAGCTTTAGGAGGGACCCCATTCCAAATACCTTTGGCTAGGGTTCACCTTGACTGGGAGGGTGAAAAAGGAAGCAAGCAAGTAGTTGTGTTTGAGGATATCCCTGCAGATGTCCTGCTAGGGAATGATTTTGATGCAGTACCTTGTGTGCATGCAGTTACATGCAGTCAGGCTTGGAGACAGGCATGTAGGTCTGGTAGCCTGGGGGGGACCCAAACCCCGACTGCACACCTGAAGCCAGGACTGGTGACATGGCTACTTCAGCAAGGGACCTACCCAGTAGCAATGAGACTGAAGGGTGAGCCACAGCTGCTGGTGGCTACTCGACAGATTGACTGCAAGGGCTGAGGTGAGTAGTATTACCCAGGCTGACAGTGAGACACCACTGTCTGAGGATACCAGACTTCCTGTGTAGGGGGAGCTGGGAAGGGTTACAAGGAGAGAGTTGAGACCGGCTCTGCTCTGAACGTATATTGCAAGGCTTGAGGGAGGTAGCTAGGAAAGCGCCCAATTCTCAAGGAAAGGAGATTCTGTATACTGGAACAAAGGGTTACTGTATAGAGAGTGGACCCCAGAGGGGATGGCTAGAGGGTGAGGGAATACAGTAGTTGGTAGTGCTCAGAGCCTGCCATCTGGTTGTTCTAGCCATAGCCCATATGACATTCCCTTTGCAAGTCATATGGGCATAAAGCGTACCAAAAGATTTATTATGCAGAACATCTATTGGCCTGGGATTTCCAGGGATGTAACAGGGTACTGCAGGACCTGTGAGCAGTGCCAAAAAGAAGGCAAGGTAGGAGACGAGATCAAAACTCCTTTGATGCCTTTGCCTATGATTGAGGAGCCATGTCAGAGGGTAGCTGTGGGTATTGTGGGGCCTCTTGAGTACCCCAAGTTCCACAGGGAAGAAGTATATCCTAGTGGTAGATTGTGCTACCAGATACCCTGAGGCTGTGGCCCTGTCCTCCATTGTGGCAGAAAAGGTGGTGAATGCTTTGTTAGAGATTTTCACCAGGGTAGGTTCCCAAGAGAAATACTGAGAGGTGTCACTTTCATGTGAGACGTGCTAGCTTGTCTGTGGAAGTACTGTGGGGTGAAGCACCTAAAGACCATCCCCAGACTAATGGTCTTGTGGAGAGGTTAAACTCTACACTAAAGACCATGCTATGGGCATTTGCAGACCATTTTAAGAGCGAGTGAAACAAATGTTTGCCGTGTCTGCTGTTTGCATGCAGAGAGGTTCCCCAGGTTTTTCACCCTTTGAGTTGCTGTATGGCCATCAGGTGAGGGAACCTCTAGATGTGGTTCCCAATGAGTGGGGAGGGCGACTGTGAATCCTCAAGGAGTCTGTTGTGGTGCATGTCCTAAACCTCAGGACAAGGCTCAGGAAACTTGTGGGCTTGGCCCAGGAGAACCTGGCAGAACAGCAGAAAAGGTCTGGTGTGACAGGAACACTTGATCCAGAGAGTATGCTGTAGGGCAGCAGGTTATGGTTCTCATTCCTGTAAAACACAGTAAGCTAGAGGCAGCTCGAGAGGGACCCTTCAAAGTGGTAAGGAAGGTCAGTGATGTTAACTATGTGATAGAACTGCTAGGCTGGAAGCAGGGGCACAAACTGTGCTGTGTTAACACCATGAAACCTTACCATGACAGGGAGGCCCTTGTGCTAAGTATTTGCAGTAGAAGGTAGGAGGAGTTTGAGGGGATCCATGGCTACAGCTACCCAGACAGAAAAATCCCAGGTTACTGTTGTGGAGCTTAGGGTTGCAGGCATATGATATTACAGTGCAGCACTGCAGTGGGGTTAGCAGTGCCAGTGCAGATGGACTCTTAAGACAGGGTATGGGGTAATGTATTCCCAGATGGGCTCATTTCTCAAGGGGCATTTGAAAAACTAGCTTGATCCTTCAAAGGGGGAGAAGTATGACAATAGACAGCATTGCCAGCACAGCTAGCTGGAATTTTGTATGTAATTGTTTGTTAATATCAAACTGATTTATACAAGATGCTTGTGTTACAGATGTATTAGAACTGTATGTCGTGTATATCAAACTGATTTATACAGATGTTTGTTGAAAAGGTATTTAAGTGCTTGTGTTAGAAATGTATCCACAATGTGCCCTACTGAAGAGAACAGAACTGTATGTGCATGTTTGTAACTGTGTTTAAATGTATGTTTTAACAGAGGAAACTGGAAGGTTGTCAGCCCATCAAATTTTAAAATAGATCTGAAATTAAATCACTTTACGGGCTAGGCCATAAAGATGCGATCTCACAGATTTTAATGCGGCCCGAGACACCGAGCCTGTACTAGGTATCTTTCTGTATTGTCTTTGGGGTAAGCTAATTGCCACTTAGGAAGTGTGGAAGTGTTTAATTGTTTTACAACCTCCAGAAGCTCAACAGATGTGATCAAAGCTAGTGTGTTTTTTTTTTTTTTTTTTTTTTTCACGCAAGTGTTAAAATCCTGGCAGTTTCCAATGTTGGTGATAATGTGGGAGGCAGATGACCAGATGTATGTGATGTCATTCTGTATAGAAATAATGTTTTAATATTAGAGGAGACTGGTGTTTCAGGAGCATTCTGTCTTCTGCCTTGGGCCTGACAACATGAAGGACCATTCCTACATAATCTGCCTTGCTTTAAGTAAGTAGGGAGTAGTGATTCTCTTAGATTCAGTCAGGAATATAGTGAAGCTTAGTTTAGACATTTTTCTTCATTTATCTGTGCCTGTCCTTCAGTGTTTTTTAAATATTTCCTGTGATTTGAACTCCGTCACTGTGAATATATACTTGGTATTTTCTTGTTCTTTTATTATTTATCATTACATATATTTAAACCTTTCATTGTGCTGATCTTTGTAGAGCTATTTAAGTTTTGGGAGTACTTGCATACAGGCAGTCCCTGGATTAAAGATGAGATCCTTTTTTAGTCTGTCCTTAAGTCAGATTTGTTTGCAAGTCAAAACGCGTACATAAACCAATGTCTTTCGGCTTTTCCCGGTTAAGGGTCGCCACAGTGGAACTCCGGTCCGCTAATGATTGGCAGTGGATTTTTATGGTACATATGGTTCTTAAATGTCACTTTGTCAAATGTTTGCCTCGATCTAGTATTTGTTTTACATGTCTTTGCATATAAAACACTTTAGAAACACTTCCAAATTAAAAAAAGTCTTTAACATAATACTGTATACTGTAGCTATGCTTCCTTACTGCCTATGTGTTATGCTTCCTTAATTCCTATCAACATAGCTGGTTTAAGGCATCTTGTTATTAAATGCAGTGTTTGAGGATTATTTTCACACACAAACCATACCTCAACTGTACAGATTTTTCACAGAATGTCCACATTTTTGCCTCATATTTTGGACCATTTTTTTCATAAAATTGTGTTTCTCTAGCAAAAGTAGTGGCAAATCATTAAATACTTGAAGGTGGAAAATGGCAGACTGAAATTTCAGAATTTATACCCTTCAGAAAATTCATCCTAATGCAAAACCTATTATTCTATCAACTTTCTAAGTTTTTAAGAGCAATATTTATTAAAACTGTCCCTATTTTTGGGCATTTGTCCCACTTTTATTTATGGTTTTGTCCAGATTTCTCGCTCTGAGGTTTAGAGGTATGACACACACCATAAATCATTTAAAATATGTTCCTATTGTGAGCCTTTGTCACCTGTTCATTTTAGGCTTATCCAGGTGTCTTGAGCTAAGAGGAGAGGTACACAAACCCATACCTCTCAACTGTAGACCTTTTTGCCTCATATTTTTGGTCTGTTTCGTAAAATTGTGGTTTTCTGGCAAATCATTGAGAGTTGTAGTCAGAAAATGGCAGTCATTTGAGTTTCAGATTTAATACAGGGCAGAAAATTCATGCTAATGCAAAACCTGTCTATGTTCTTCGTGTTTCACTGTTGGAGTCATTACATTTGGGTTATCTGCTTGCAGGTTACCCTCAGTCGGCCTGATTAACAAAGTCTTGGGTCCTGCGTCTGTTGCTGTCCCTTCTTCCATGACGTCAGGTTGTCAGGGATATAAAACATGCAGCTGATGCCATTACCCCAGTCTTTCTTGCTGTGCGGTGCCCGAAGCAGAAGCAGTTTGCAAGCGCCGGTCAGCCGACTCCTGAAATTTTCGTTTTCGAGTTTCAGAACCGAAGTCTTCAACTAAAGCTAAGTACCCCATTGGAGAAACTTTTTCTTGCTCCTTACCGATGTCAGTAAAAGTTAATAACTGCATTACTTGTGGAAAGCAAATACCTCATAAAGATTTTCATTCGTACTGTTTTCCTTGCCTGGGCCCTGACCATGACGTACCTTGCTGTCGATTTTGTATTTTATAATCAGCGCACTATTCGTCGTCTGTATATTTTCGCCTCTAAATATTTCGGTTCTCCATTTAATTATCCAGAAATGTCATCGGTTAGCCATCTGACTACCGGGATTCTGAAAAAACGCAAAGATAAAGACAGAGACAGGCCGCCGAGGTCCAAAACTGCCAACGATGCTTCTCCTAAGCCAGTCATCAGTACTCACTGAGGTGCTTCTACAGCCCCTGATACCCGCTACTTCTGATTCGCAGGCCTCTACTGAGACCCACTTGGAGTCCGGTATGCTGTAAGATGCTTCAACTAATGGACCCCGCGGATGTCTCTACCTTGAATGGGTCCAGAGCCGCTGTGCAGGCACCAGCTTCTGAGGGTGTCTTCAGGCCTACGGACTTGCATATTAAACAGATGCCTCCTTTACTTAGGCTTAAATCTCGATCCATGCCTAAAAAAACAACACCCAGGCCACATGCTCAGGCTTCTGTACCTAAAAAGTAAATGATAATAATGGCTTAAGATCTAATAACTCTAATCAGGGGTAGCCAACCCCCCCCCCCCTTCTAAGAGGCCTAGGACTGAAGTTGATTATGAATCTTCTGATTAGGTTTCTGTTTTTTTTCTGATTCTTCTGATGATCTGGATTTGCCCTTATCTATTTATGAAGATTCTGATGCAGAGGACTCCATTCCCTCTGCTTCCCCTACTGAGGATTTTTCTTTTGGGGAAACCTTACATACTGTAAGGGAGCATTTCCACTGGGAAAGCCAAGATTTTTCGGATTCAAAAAAGAGGTTTAGGGATTTCCTTCTATCTCCGCATAGGCCTTTAGCTATTCCTCCTGTACTAGACATTGTTGATGCTTTTTCAGAATCTAATTTGGCCCCTGATTCCCCGCCTCCTGCTCCCAGAAAACCTGACAGATACTGCAGGGTCCCGGAGTCCCACAAGTTCCCTTTCAAAAATCCTATTGCAGATCCAGAGACCATTTCACAGGGACCCAAGGGCATTAAGGCTTCTACTGCTAAAAATTCAACCCCTACTGATGGAGATTCCAGGGCACTGGATAGATGGGGTAAGAAGGTTTACACTTCTGCAGCCTTGGCCAATAGGGCTTTAAACTGCCAGTTTCATATGTTAAAGTATCAACAACATGTTATTGGACTGCTTAAACAGAAAATTATGATTCCTGACTGTGTGGAAAATAAAGAATTACAGGATAGGATTTAATGCATTCTGCTGAACAAGTTTGGAAAACATACTTTGCAATGTGGTTTTGATTCATTAGAGGTCTCTTGCAGGGCTGCTGTTATTGGTTCTGTGCTCCGAAGGCATGCTTGGCTCAAGGAGCAATTTTTGCCTGATCATGTTAAAGCTAAATTGTTGGATGCTCCTTTAAATCAGGACCGTCTGTTTGGCAACAAGGCTGAGGAAATTTAAAAAGATGGAAGATGAAGCTAAATCTATGCAAACTGTTAAAGATTTTTTCAAGTTCAGCCTCCTAGATTTAGTAGGCACTGGCCCTCTAAGAATTGGTCCTTAAGCCAAACCCCGACCACAGCAAAAACCCCAGGTTTCAGTCCCAGGGGACACACAGCTAAGTAGTGGGGGTCCTCCACTTCCAAATCTGCGAATAATAAGACTCTGCCCTATGGTAAACTGTCTCAATGACTTCCTTTTACAATTTCCAAGCACTTATCAGCTGACTGCCCCCTTGGGGGGAAAGATTGCTCTTCATGCAAAGAATTGGGAACTCATTACCCCAGGACAAATGGGTTTTAAATGTAGTGTCTCAGGGATACATATTTTACTTGAACACGTTGCCAACACCAAGTAGGTGGCCGGACCTACCCCAAATCAGTGGGCAGAGGCCCAAAAACAAGTACTTTCTCTCTTAAGCGTGGGGGCTATTCAACTTGTACCAGAAGAGGAAAAAGGGACAAGGTTTCTACTCTAGACTTTTCCTGATACCCAGAAAAGACCATTCATGGCGTCCTATTCTAGACCTGTCCACTCTAAACACCTTTTTGGAGATTCCAAAATTCAAGATGCTGACTCTTCACCAATTACTTCCTATGCTAGGCAAAGATGCCTGGTTGGCAACACTAGATTTAAAAGAAGCATACCTGCACATCCCAATCAGGGAATCTTGCAGAAGATACCTACGCTTCAAAGCAGGCTACACACACTATCAGTTCTCTGCACTGCCCTTTGGCTTATCTACTGCGCCCAGGGTATTCACAAAATGCCTAGCTCCAGTTTTTGCATTTTGCAGGCAAAGAAATATTCAAATATACCCATACTTGGACGATTGTCTAATTCAGGCAGAAAGCCAGGACATACTTTTGAATCATCTGGCCTTTGTACAAAGGGTTCTAACTTGTCTGGGGTACATCATAAACAAAAATAAATTGCACCTGGTACCCTGTCAACAAATTATATTCCTGGGAACAAGCTGGAGTACAACTGTCCAGATGGCTTACCTCACGCCAGAGAAACAAATTAATTTGACAAACTACTTCAAACAAGTGGCCACAAAAACCCTGCTATCTGCAAGACAAATACTGCAAGCCTTGGGGTTCATGGTGGCCTGCATTCTTCTAATTCCATATGCAAGACTGCATATGAGAAAACTACAGTGGTATCTAAAAAGCCTTTGGTGTCAGCATTCTCAAGACCTGGAACCAATGATTCCTATCATACCTTGCCTTTGCCTAGAGTTCCTTTGGTGGGTAGAGGCCTGCCACCAAAACAAGGGACTACCTTTCACACCACCCCCTGCCACCCATACCCTAACAACTAACACATCAGACTATGCATTGGGGCCTCACCTGGCAGGGAAGTGCATTCAGGGCAAATGAAACCCAAGTCAAATGCACCTGCATATCAATCAAAAAGAAATGTTAGCTGTACAGAATGCTGTGACAGCCTTCAAGGACCACATTCTTCCAGGACAACTAATGGTAAAGACGGACAGCACCACTGTTATGTGGTACATAAACAAGCAGGGGGGTACACATTCTTACCCCCTTTGCAGACTAGCCATGGCATTGTGGAACACAGCCTTGAGCTACCAAGTGCACCTACAAGCTCAATTCCTGCCAGGAAAATTAAATACACTGGCAGACGGACTAAGCAGAAACCTCATGGACCCACATGAGTGGAAACTGGAACCAAGGATTTTCAACATGTTGACAAGCAAATGGGGGAGCCCAGATGTAGACCTGTTTGCCTCTCCCCAGAACTACCAATTGGACAAATTTTGCACAAGGACTCCCCACAAACCAGCCTGGATAGTGGATGCTCTGTCCTTCACCTGGAAAAATCTATCAGTCTATGCCTTCCCCCCTCTGCTCTCCAAAGTACTTCTAAAAATCAAACAGGACAAACGAAGGATGATTTTGATTGCTCCAGACTGGCCACGCCAACACTGGCACCCCCTCCTGCACAGTGTGTCATGGTTATCTCCATGGCACCTGCCTCAGACTCCTTCCCTGTTGTCTCAGCAGGAGAACCAGACTCTGCACCCTCAGCTTCTAACACTGAACCTTGCAGATTGGCTAATTACTTAGTGTCTCCTTTATCATCCCTCAGCAAACCTGTGATGGATATCATTTTAGAGGCAAATAGGCCTAGTACTAGAAAATCTTATGCTGAAAAATGGAAAAGATTCTGTGCCTGGAACCAATCTCAAGGGATGAGCACAGCAGCGCCCAGTTTACCTCAGATTTTACAATACTTAACTGAGATACTTCACAAGGGCCTGTCTTTTTCCTCCATTAAAATCCACGCCTCAGCCATTTCAGCTCATTATAACACAGAACTGCCCCTCTTCTCTCATCCACTGCTCAAGCAGTTCCTCAGAGGGGCCAAAAATTTGAGACCACCCAGGAGAGCTCCACCCCCAGCCTGGGACCTTAACTTTGTCTTGGAGAAACTCACTGTACCTCCTTTCGAGCCAGCTCTACTGCAGACTTAAAATTTCTTTCTTGGAAAACAGCTTTCCTTTTAGCAATCACTTCTCCTAGAAGGGTATCTGAATTATAGGCCTTTATGGCAGTGGAACCTTTCATCATCATTCATGCAGACAGGGTGCCCCTCAGAACAAATCTATCCATCATGCCCAAGGTGGTATCCAGTGTGGCTCTTAATCAGTTCATTCATTTGCCAACATTCTTTCCCAATCCGCTGAATAAAGGGGAACGGATACTGCGTTCCTTAGATGTGCACAGACAACTTAGATTGTACTTGGACAGGACTAAACCTCAAAGGAAATTTCAACTGCTGGTGGCATTTGCTGCAGGGGCAGAGGGGGAAGGCTATTTCAAAGCTAACCATTTCTAAATGGATAAGCCATTGCATTCATTTCTGCTATAAGCACTGTGGAAAACCTATCCCCTAGAGGATCAGACCTCACTCCACCAGGGCTGCATCTACCTCTACAGCCTTTCTCTGAGGCTTCCCTACCAGGGACATCCTAGAAGCTGCTACCTGGAGTTCTGTACATACTTTCACCAAGCATTATCATTTGCCAATTTTCTCTAAATCCAGAGCTGGCTTTGCCACTGCAGTCTTGCAGGGCCTTATAGCTCCTCCTCCCAATCATAGCTTTGGGAATCTACCCAAATGTAATGACTGCAACAGTGAAACAGTAAGAACATAGTACAGTTGTGTACACTTACCATAAATGTAGATGTTCGAGTGTATTCACTGTTGCAGTCCTGGTTACCCTCCCTCCAGCCCCCTAACTTCTTTTGGATATACCTCTATCTTCCTTTACTATGCTTAAAAAGCCTTTTTTCGTGTATTTGCTTTTTTGTTGGAGGTATACCTTTATGCTTTTTATTTAATTGATTCCCATCAGGGGGACACCTGACATCTGGGGCAAGAAAAACTGATGTAATGGTGTCTGCTGCATGTTTTATACCCCTGATGACCTGACGTCATGGAAGAAGGGACAGCAACCGACACATGACCCAAGACTTTGTTAATCAGGCCAACTGAAGGCAACCTGCAAGCAGATAACCCAAATGTAATGACTGCAACAGTGAATACACTCTAACATCTACATTTATGGTAAGTGTACACAACTGTACTTTCTAAGTTTGAGAAATATTTAAAAGGGTCCCTATTTTTGAGCCCTTGTCCCCCATTAGCTTTGTCCAGATTTCTTGCTGTAAGAGGTTGAGAAGTATGGGTAGAATATAAAGTCCTGACGTGTGTGTACACACACTTAACTCTACTTGCCTATTCCGTAACTAACCCCCTCCCCTTATGCAACCACCCACCTCTTAACTGCTGCCAGGGGATCACTCTTTTACTCTCTCTCTCTCTCTCCACTCTATCTTTCACACAGTCACTTCCTCATTCATATAATCACACATCGCTCTCACTCTCTCCCGACCTCTCTCACACACACACACAGCTTTGGGCAACTTTAAGGATTTTATTTATTTATTTAAGGATTTCATCTTTATTTCACATTTCTGACATTGCAGCAGCACGTTTGTATCTATAGGTTGTCCGTATGTCGGATGTCTGTAGCCTAGGGGACTGACTGCCTGTATTTATTTGGTGATACTGTGTGGGCCACTCCTAATAGCCTTGCTCTTGTTCAAACTACCATTTGTATTAATTTCATTCAGTATATTGTAAGGGCCATAAAGTAACTGGCGAGAGTTTTGGGTGGCAGTGATAACTACAGTATATATTTAGGCAAAAGGGGGGCATAGCTAGTAAACCTGTGCCAGCCTTTCCCAGGTGTGTGTGTGTCAGCTACTTGGACAGGGACACACAGCACTGGTTGGACAGAGAGAGAGTGTTGGAGGACCTGACTTGGAACCCTGGCTAAGCACTGAACTCTATAGTTGTGCCAGTGGGGAGTCTTATTCGGGATATGTAGAAAGAGAGAGCAACCAGTCCCAGCTGACTGTGTTCCCTGTGTGCTTTTAAGGGAAGTTGTGCTTGATGCAGAGAGCTGCATCTGGAGATAAGTGTACCTGTTATCCTCCCAGTGAAGGTCCCCCACTGGTGTCAGTGGTGAGAATTTAGGCTGCTCGATTACTGGCCCAGAGGTGGAGGGTCATCATATACTGGTTGGCAGTGGTGAGATATCCACATCACATATTGGTTGGCAGTGGTGGGTTATCCACATCACAGCTTCCTTCAGAGATATCATGGAACTTGTGTGCCAGAGGGGACTCTGGCCCACTGAGCCTCCCTGTTAGGATGAGGCTATTTTGTTTGAACCTACAGAGTGATGCCCTCTGTCCCGGGTGGTCCTTCCCACTGATAAGCTTGTAGAGGTGATGAAGATATTCTGTGCCCCCTCCCCCCTGGAAGACTAGACATTTTGGTCCAAAACCCTCATGTAGACTCCATAATTATTGTGGCAGCCAACAAGAAAGAGCTATCTGAGGACTGTTCTAACCCATCCACCCAACAAGGAGACTCAAGGCAATAGGTTGGGGAAATGGGCATATGCTTTAGGCTCATTCGCTGTTCAGTCCGTGAACAGTGACTCGCATTTAAACAGATTCCAGAGAGAACTTGCTCAAGTGCTATCCACGTGGAGTAATCCAATTTCTCAGGATATTCTGTCTACCATTTCCACTACTGCCAATCTTTCCATGTGCCTATTATCTAATGCAGTGGATGGGGCAGTGAGAACATTTGCAGCTGGTATCACCATGAGACCCCATGTTTGGTTGCAATTGTGGTTTCATGGACAACTTTTTAAAGCTTCGTTCAACACCCCCTGTTTGGCTTTACAGTGAAAAAGAACAAGCAAGACTGCAAGACCCTCTATGGTAGGAGTCAAGTTCAAGGCCCTTCAACTCCCCTTTAATAGGAACCAAAAAGGGCTTTGTTTTCTGTGGTTTAAAAAATGTAGACATCTTTGCAACTCTTGCAGAGGTGGCCACACAAGAGGTAGTCATTTTAATGCACGCTGACGTAGTGTCAAGAGTTCCACAGAACCAAGGATTCTTTGAATCCTTTTCCAGCAGGCAACTGCACCACTCTAAAGGCGGTTGGATGTCCCTCTACCCACTCATTGTTTACCATCATTTGAGACAGGTGGGTAAAAAAAATCATACTTGGTGGTTATCCCATTCCATCCATTTTTTGGAAGCACCCCCCCACCCCCTTTACCGGATGTCCTGCCCAGTTGGGCAAAGGTGCTATAGGTTGGTACTGGGCTATCTGCCCGAAGGCATATATTAGCCCAGCCACGTTGTGCGGTATTCACCGCCCCTTTAGTAGTTCCCTAGACCCTTGTACTAACAGCTAGTACCCTTGGCCCCTATCTAGTAGTGCTGTTGGTGTGATCCCCGGTGTGAACTTTGTTACCCATCCACTCATCAAGGTTCCTCTTGAAGAGTGATAGTGAGGGGCTCTGTCTTATGTAGATCGGGACCCTGTTCCATAGTAAGGGAAGTCTCTGCGAAGGGAATCTATCCCTCCAGCATGTTCTATTCATTGTTGTGTTGAGGTTTATATCCCTAGAGCGTGTAGCTCTAGTAGATTTGGTTTTGCTAAGATGGAGCATGTTCAACAATTCTGGGTTGAACATGGCTCTGTACGTTAGACAGAGATCGCCTTTGAGAAAGTGGTATGCAACAGAGAACAGTCTTAGCTTTTTCAATCGTGCTGCATAGAGCAACTGTTTGAGGCCAGTAATCCTCTTGGTTAGGTACCTCTGTGGTCTCTCCAGCTGCTGGAGATGTCTAGCCAGGTACATTCCAATTGGTGCATTGTACTCAATAATGGGTCTATGAAAGAGGCTCTGCCCCCCCCCCCCAACAAAAAAAAGAGCCATTCATGAGGTCCCACTAGACCAGTCCATTTCAGGATTTTATTCAAGATTCTTTTTGGTTGCAAAGAAATGCATGGTCCTTAGGACCATATTGCAAATAAGCCTCGTAAATGAGTATGTGGAGAAGACCTGCTTTTGAATGGTCAATTCTTCCCTATCTTCAGAGGAATGAATAGATGCTCTCCATTGATCTTCCACATGCTTACAATCACATAAAGATTGAAAAGGAGTACTGAAGATTTCACAGCTTCTGCTTGGGAGCTAATCATAACCAATTCAAAGTATTTCCATTGGGTGTCAACTCAGCCCCCAAATACATGGTGGTGATAGTAGTTCCTGTATTATTCCAGAGATTCAAAACATTTTTATTTGGATGACTGGGTCCTGGCTGCCCCTTCAGTGGAGTCCCTCTTTAATGCCAGTGTTTGGCATTTACTTCTCAAAAGTCTGGGCCAACACAGAAGGACTCTGGCTGACCAAGTTTGCTGATGACTGCAAGCTAGGCATCATTATCCACTCCCCAAGTGATGCCGACATCCTACAAAAGGGAGTCGAAACCATGGCCTGAAGCTTAACACCGAAAAATGTTTTATCCCCTTTTGGAAAAACTCACTTCCCGTGAATTACCACATTGATGGGAGCCCACTGAACACTGAATGGGGCCATAAGAGATCTGGGCACCTAGTTTGACAGCCACCTCACCTTCGACCACCTCATTGCCACTGTGGTCAGAAAGTCCTTCTACCTGCCACATCTTGTAACCAAAGGTTTGCATTCAGGAGGAAAGAGGTCATCGTCCCTCTCTATTCATCCCTCATTAAACCAATCATCTAATACAACGCCCCGTTTGGCATGTACCTGACCAGGCACCTACAACAGCTGGAGAGACCACAAAAGTACCTCTCAAAAAGGATCCTAGGCCTTAAACACATGTCCTACATGGACAGACTCAAGAAACTTCAGCTGTTCTCAGTCTCTTATCGTCTACATAGAGGTGGTCTCTGCTTCACTTACAAAGCCATGTCCGACCCAGCCCTACTTGAAATGCTATGCCTAAAGAAGTCCCAATCCCCCACACCACACGCTCCAGAAATTGCAACTTCATTACCACAATTACCAGAACATGCTGTAGGGACAGGTTCATCTCCCAAAGACTGCCCATACTCTGGAATAAGCTTTCCCATTCATGTCAAGCAGAGCACCTCGCTGCCCCTCGTCAAGTGAAATCTTGATGAGTGGATGGGTGACCGAGTTCACTCCAGGGATCATTCCAGTTGCCCTACTGGATATGGTCACTGTGAACTAACATCGGATGGCACGGTGCCTGGGCAAATTTTTTTTGGGCTAGGCTTGTAAAGGCTCCAGTGCCATTAGCCTAGTACACACCTATGAAGCTAAGGATTACCTCTTTCAGCTGTGCGATTCCCTTGGCATTTCCATAAAACTAGGAAAATCCAGTCTAATCCCCACTCAGTGCCTGGTATTTATAGGATGTCAGTTGGTCACTAATATAACCTTGATATCCCTTACTCATTACCAGAATTTATCCTTGAGCTGCAGCTCAGAATCTTCTGGTGTCCGAACATCTTTTAGCATGATTAGATGTTCTTTGTGTTTCATTGTTGCAGTCATCACACTTGGGTTATCTGCCTGCAGGTAGCCCTCAGTCGGCCCGAATACCGAAGACTTAGTATTTCTGTGTCGATTGCTGTCACTCCATGACTGACGTTAGGTAGTCAGGGGTATAAAAGCAGGCAGACGCAATTACATCAGTCTTTCTGGCAGAGGAGCTCGAAGCAGAAGCAGTTTGCACGAGTGCCGGTGGGCTGCTACCTGAGTTTTCGTTTCCGAAGTGAGTCATCCTGAAGTCTTCTAAAGCTAAGTACCCTGTTGGGGATCCTTTTTTCTTGCTCTAACCGATGTCAGAAAAAGTTAACAATTGTCTCTCCTGTGGAAAGCAAATATCACACTGAGATTTCTATTCTTAATGCGTACGTACCTCGCTGTCGGTTTTGTGCTTTGTTCAACGCCCAAACTATTCGTCCTTGGGCCCTTATTGTCGCTAAATACTTCGCTCACGATCTCCGTATTCCGAAATGGCTTTGGTAAGCCATCCGACTACCGATCTTCTGAAAAAACGTAAGGATAAAGACAGACCGCTAAGGTCCAAAACTGCCGACGACGCTTCTGTTAAGCTAGTCACCTGTTCGCCAGTACTCGTTGAGGCGCTTTCGCAGCCCCTGATGCCTGCTTCTCTGGATTTGCAGGCCACTTCCAAGTCCGGTATACCACGAGACTCTTCTTTGACTCCGAACCTGCGAATGTCTCTACCTTGGATGGGTCTGGAGCAGCTGTGCAGGCACTGGCTTATGAGGAAGTTCTTCACACTACCGATATTAAACACAAACTGACGACTTCTTTCGCATCTTCAGTTCTGTCTAAAACTACCGAGTTTCTAATGCCAAGAGTACAAGCTATGCCTAAAAAGCAGACAAACCAAACTCAAGCACCTGCTTCCTTGCCACATCAAATGCTTAAAATGGCAGAAGACCTGATTATGCTGATTAGGGGAAGCCAGCCTTCTCCTGCTAAGAGAAAGAGACCTGTCTCCAGCAGCTTTAACAGACAGAGTCCAACGACTCTGAGGTTTCTGAATAGGAAGACATGCCTTTATCTGGTTATGAGGATTCAGATGCAGAGGAATCCATTACCCCTGCTTCCCCTCCAGAGGATTTTTCTTTTGGTGAAACCCTATGTACTTTAAGAGAGCATTTCCACTGGGAATGCCAAGACTATCCTCAGTCCAAAAACAGACTCAGAGAATTTTTAGATTTGCCACAACATAGACCTTTAGCAATACCTCCAGTTCTGGATGATGTCTTTATGGAATCCAGCCTAACTCCTGATACTTTACCCCCTGCTCCAAGAAAACCAGAACGGTACTACAGAGTCCCTGACTCTCAAATTTCTTTTCAAAAATCCTACTGCTGACCCAGAGGTCATTCCCCAGGGGCCTAAAGATATAAAAGCAACTACAGCTAAGAATCCCACTCCTTCGGACAGGGATTCCCGAGCGTTAGACTGATGGGGTAAAAAAAGTATATACCTCTGCAACACTCGCCATTAGGGTATTGAATTGCCAGTTTCACATGCTGAAATGCCAGCAACATATTATTGAACTTATTAAGGAAAAATTTGTTACTTTTACAGACTGTACAGAAAGTAAAGAATTACAAGAGCTTATGCATTCTGCAAGCCACGTCAGCAAGCATACTTTGCAATGTGGTTTTGATGCCCTAAAAGCATCTTGCAGGGCTGCAGTCACTGGTTCTGTACTGAGAAGGCATGCTTTGCTTAAGGAGCAGACCTTGTCAGACCATGTTAAATCAAAATTACTAGATGCCCCTTTGAACAAGGACAGTCTCTTTGGCACCAGAGCAGAAGAGGTTCTAAAAAAGATGGAAGAAAAGGCTAAATCTATGCAGACAGTCAAAGATTTCGTGCAAGTGCATCCTCCTAGCTTCAGTAGGCATTGCCCCTCGAAACATTGGTCCTTTCCAGCCCCTTCAAGGCCATCTCAAACTAGACCCGGGGGAAACAGACCCCCACCCACCAAACTTCAGTGTCAGGGTATGCAGAGATCTAAACCATGGAGTGCCTCCACTTCAAAAACAGGGAGTGCTAAGCCACCCCCCTTACAGAAAGAATTCACAATGACTTCTCTATTCCACTTCTCACCTCTGCCCAACTGCTAGTGCCCCTAGAAGGAAAACTTGCCCATCATGCAAAAAACTGGACCTCCATCACCAAAGACCGATGGGTCCTCAACATTGTATCGCAGGTGTACAAATTTTACTTCCACTCCCTGCCAACCCTAAAAGGGTTCCCAGACCTTTCTCCAAACCAGTGGGCAGAGGCACAAAACTAAGTTCAATCCCTGCTCTTCATAAGGGCAATTCAACCTGTTCCGGCAGAACAGATAGGTCAAGGGATCTATTCCAGACTTTTCCTGGTATCCAGAAAAGAGGGCACTTGATGCCCAATCCTAGATCATTCCACTCTAAACACCTTCCTGGTGGTACCAAAATTCAAATTGCTAACCCTTCAGCAGCTTTGTACTATACTGTCCAAAGATGCATGGTAAGCCACCCTAGACCTAAAAGAAGCCTATCTGCACATCCCCATCAGGGACTCCTGCATGAAATACCTATGTTTCAGGGCAGGATGTATGCATTATCAGTTCTCTGCCCTTCCCTTTGGCTTATCCACTCCTCCCAGAGTATTTGCAAAATGCTTGTCTCCAGCCATTGCTTATTGCAGACAGAGAAAAATTCAAATTTACCCATACTTGGATGATTGCTTGATTGAGACAGTCAGTCAGGAACAGCTGTTGCAGCACCTGACATTTGTAAAGAACTTTCTAACCTCCCTGGGGTGCACCATCAACGAAAAGAAATCAAAACTAGTCCCCAGTCAAAAGATTGTATTCCTGTGAGTACGCTTGGACACAGCATCCCAGATGGCATTCCTTACTCCAGAAAAGCAAGCCTGTCTGACAAGCTACTGCGCTCAAATGGCCATCCAAACCCAGCTATCCACAAGGAAAATCCTGCAGGCCCTAGGGTTCATGGCCTCTTGCATACTACTAATTCCATATGCCAGACTGCATATGAGGAAACGTCAGTGGTACTTGAAAAGTCTTTGGTGCCAACATTCTCAGGACCTGGAAACAGTCATACCTGTCATACCCTGTATAAAGGCAGAGCTTCTTTGGTGGGCAGCAGCATGCTACCACAACAAGGGACTTCCCTTTTCTCAACCCCATGCCGCCCAGACCCTAACCACAGACTCCTCAGACTATGCCTGGGGGGGCACACCTGGACGACAAGTGCATTCAGGGCCACGGGAGCCAAAGTCAAACTCATCTGCATATCAACCAGAAAGAGATGCTAGCTGTTCAGCACGCTCTGACCGCTTTCAGTTCCCTACTCTCACCAGGACCCCTGCTAATAAAAACAGACAACACCACAGTTATGTGGTACATCAACAAGCAGGGGGAAACCCACTCTTACAGCTAGCTATGGCCCTGTGGAACACGGCCTTGGACATGCAGATTCATTTGCAAGCTCAATTCCTGCCAGGCAAACAAAACTCTATGTCAGATGACTTAAGCAGAAATCTTCTAGACCCACACAAGTGGCAGTTAGACCCCAGTACCTTCAGTATTGTAATCCAGAAATGGGGGACCCCAGAGGTGGACCTCTTTGCCTCCCCCTGCAATCACCAACTCAGCAAATTCTGCACCAGGACACCTCACAGCAGGGCCTGGAAAGTGGATGCTCTATCCTTCCAGTGGGAAAACCTCTCAGTCTATGCATTCCCCCCTCTGCCTCTTCTCTCTTGAATATTATTCAAGGTAAGACAGGACAGACCAATTACAAACCTGATTGTCCTGGACTGACCACGCCAGCACTGGTACCCACTACTGAGCAGCCTGTCACCGGTGCCACCCTGGCACCTACCCCTGATCCCAACCCTCCTCACTCAGCAAGGGGAACAGATCTTGCATCAACAACTGCAAACCATGAATCTTGCAGCCTGGCTTATTCCTTAAATTTTCCCCCAGTGACCAGCCTAAGCAAACAGGTGCTGGACGTCATTCTTGAAGCCAGAAGACCCAGTACAAGGAAATCCTATGCTGATAAGTGGAAAAAGTATTGTTCCTGGACTTAGTCTAAAGGAGAAGGACACATCACTGCCCTCCTTACCTCTAATCCTGGATTACCTAGGAGACCTACTCTACAGAGGCCGATCCTTCTCCTCCATTAAGATCCATGCCTCTGCCATTTCGGCTCATTGCAACATGAGACACCTCTCTTCTCACACCCTCTTATCAAACAGTTGCTGAGAGGGGCAAACAACTTAAGGCCACCAAGGAGAGCACCCACCCCTGCTTGGGACCTTAACTTTGTGCTGGAAAAGCTCACGCTACCCCCCTTTGAGCCTTCAGCATCAGCAGAGTTAAAATTCCTCTCTTGGAAAACAGCCTTGCTTCTGGCCATCACTTCAGCTAGAAGAGTGTCTGAGCTGCAGGCAATTATGGCTGTGGAACCCTTCATTATTTTCCATGCTGACAGGGTTTCCCTCAGGACTTAACCCTTCCTTTATGCCTAAAGTGGTGTCCAGTGTGGCTCTCAATCAGTCTATCCATTTGCCAACCTTCTTTCCTAATCCTCAAAATAAAGGGGAAAGGATCCTGCACTCTTTGGACGTGCACAGACAGCTCAGATTCTACCTTGATGGGACTAAGCCCTTCAGGAAATCTGACCAGTTATTAGTCAGCTTTGCACCAGGGGCAGAGAGCAAGGTAATTTCAAAACAAACAATTTCCAAGTGGAAAGCACACTGCATCCATTTCTCCTATAAGCACCATGGAAAACCAACCGCTCAGGGGGTCAAAACACATTCCACTAGGGCTGCTTCTACCTCTGCAGCATTCCTCAGGGGAGTCCCTACCAGGGACATCCTGGAAGCTACTACCTGGAGTTTTGTACACACCTTCACCAAGCATTACCACCTGCCTATCTTTTCCAAGTCTAGGGTGGGTTTTGCAACAGCAGTCCTGCAGGGCATACTAGACAGCCCCAACTCTTGTTGACTGCCTCCACCCTTTCTTCAGCTTTGGGAATCAACCCAAGTGTGATGACTGCAACAGTGAAACACGAACAACATAGTACAGTTGTGTACACTTACCAATGTAGATGTTCGAGTGTATTCACTGTTGCAGTCCTGGTTTCCCTCCAGCCCACCTCTCTCTCTCTGTCTATTACTCACCCCTTTCAGGGGTATTGGTATTTACTTTTTACTGGTGATGTTTTCCCCACCATAACCTAGCTCCCTATTTGGGGGGCTCCTGACATTTGGGGCAAGAAAACTGGTTTAATGGTGTCAGCTGCCTGTTTTTATACCCCTGATGACCTGACGTCAGTCCTGGAGCGACAGCAAATGACGCAGAAATACTAAGTCTCTGGTATTCGGGCCGACTGAGGGCTACCTGCAGGCAGATAACCCAAATGTGATGACTGCAACAGTGAATACACTCTAACATTTACATTTATGGTAAGTGTACACAACTGTACTTTCTGAGAGCATTGGTTCTCATGGCATCTCCAATATTCCTGGTACAATTAGCCCATATCACGTACTTCAGTGGCTCACACAGTTGCACTCTGCTGGTATTAACAGGCAAACTCCCCTCTCCAGTAGTAATGGACCACTGACTTATATTCCCTCGTGTGTGTGTGTGTGTGTGTGTGTGTGTGTGTGTGTGTGTGTGTGTGTGTGTGTGTGTGTGTGGGGTGCATAGCAAATAGAGAATAGCCAAATTATTTTGATTGGACTCTTGTGGCTTGCCTTCATATAAACTTTCTGTAGATGAGGGCAGTTATCCTTTTGTTGCAAGAACTGCAGGATTGCTGCCTTCTGTGAGTGATGCATATTCAGCTGGATAAATATGACCATAGTTTGGTACATAAGCTAGGGGAACCAGATCTTACTGTGTAGCAAGGCCATGAAGGTATGTCAGTAGGTGATGGCCACTCACTATTTTCTGACAGCAGCACACAACCCTGGATGGTTCAACGATTTGGTGGATATGCTCTGCAGGAATCTCCAGTTGCTTAACTGAATAAGTGACTGGAAAGAAATATTCAGTCACTGGTGCCTTTATCATGCTAAGGATGTTCACCCATGTCCCTAAAGTTTTGAGATGAGTACATGATGACTCTTTCTGGCAGACTAAATAAGGGTGTATACTCTCTACCCTCAAGTCCTCTTCATCTGGTGAGGAAGACCAGGTCATCTGTTGGAACATGAATCTTTCATCAGGGCCTTCCACAGGTCATTTGGTCTCCACAAATTCTGAATAGCACCACAGGCTTACTTCTACTTTGTTCTTCTTTAGGCTCTATGAAGTGGATGATACTGTTCCTTATCCTGTGGAAAACTGCAGTGATTGAGACCATCTAGTGCTTCTCCTTATAAGTAATGCAACAACTGTAGTCGCAGGTTCTAAAACTAAGGAAAAATTACCGATCAAGTTTACAAGCATCAAATTCCGAAACTTGCTGCAACATTATTAATTCCAGTAGGGCCTCTCTACTGTGCACTTCCTGATGGGGGGGCTGTGCTTCCCTCCTTCACCCTTGTTGACTATTTGTACCAACTGTGTGGTCTGTAAGACTTGCTATACATTACATTTCATTCACTAATAGTCTTGTCAATGCAAGGTTTGCATTACAGCCATTATATAAACAATCGTCATTATTTTAATTCTCTGAGGGGTGATTTTTTTGGTGGGGAGGGGTCTTGTGTCTTGATAGTGTTACTAAACAAGATGGTTGGCTTTCTGTTACATCAAGGGCCATACTTATGTCTTTTGGCATATCTGTATCTTGCAGACCCATAGAATACCTGTATTCTGAGCCACTGCAAGATGGCTACCCTGTGGCCTGTCACTTGCCACCAGCCCTTAAGTTTTTGGTCTGGATGACTAAAGCCTTGCAGAGGTTGGGTATTTTTGTTTCTTTGTCTAGGCAACTAGTTTCCTGAAGAGGTGTTCTTTGGCAGAGGCATTGTTGCAGGTATGCTTTAGTTTGTGGTCAACCAAAGTCCTCTTTGGTCCTATTGCAAAGAAGTTCCTTTGTCATGGTAGATCTGGATTTTTTTAAGTACTTAAGATTTTGGCCTGAGGAGAAGATCTAGGAGATCATGGCTTTTGACATACTGGGTAAAGTAGCAGAATGTAGATAAAGCTTTTATCTCTCTGCCTCCTAGACCTTCTGGCAGCCATTTTTCCACTTCCTGTGGTTCACCTCTGATAATCTAGTGGGTAGTGAAGTTTGTCATTTGAGAGCCAGTTCATGCTATGATTTTCTCCTTTTGTCAGGTCCATGTAACTTGGCCATTGGGTGATGGATTGCTCTCCAAAATCTTGGCAAAGGTCGATCTTGCGTGTTGGAGATCCTGATAAGATGCTTCACTGGTTGACTGGGGACATCTTGTTTCAACTCCCACATGTAGGATTGTATATAATACTGCTGAAACTAAGGAAAACTGCCTACTGTCCAGGCCTTTGAGAGGGAGCTGAAATTAATCAGACTCCTTCTGCAGTCTGTCTGTGGTTGTGGTATGTAACATGACAGGATGTAAAGCGCAAAGGTGTTTTACCATTTCTTTTTGTTGTAATTATGTCCTCTTCTAAAGTGGAATTTCTTTTTCTGAAATGTGTAGGGTTTTTTTTCTTTAGTTACTTCAGTGGACCTATATTTGTTTAACAAAATGGTGAGAAAAATAAATGCCAAAAAAGGAGCGTTCTCAGAATCTGTCAGTGAGGGACTCTGCTTGTGACTGGTCTTTTTGTAGAGGTGGACTCCTCCGTTCTAACTTTTGGTAACATAAGGGTTTGTACTTAACCTCTTAAGTTTATCAACCATGTCCAAATGAGGTATTGCATCATATGCCTTGGCCAGTTGAAGGTAGGCACCGTCAACCCTTTTAACGTCATCCATACCAGGTTGAGTAGGCGTGACCTGCCCTTGGCAAATCCAAATTGGGTTGGATCCAGTGTATAGAGGTTTCCAGTATCATTACTGATCATTTCCATAATAATTCTTTCCATGGCTTTGCGTACGAGTCTAGTGAGACATATGGGTCTGTAGTTGACATCTTTGTGTAGAGGGATGACTGTTGCTGTTCTCTTTTCATGACACATATGGGCTGTTTGAAGGCTGCAGTTAAAATAGTAAATCCAGAGGACTGAGGACCTGATAGGTCGTGTTTCTTGCTGTTTAGAAGGCGTCCTGGGATATTGTCTGAGCCCATCAATGCAGTGTTCTTGGCCTTAGAGGGAGCATTGAGGACCTGTTCCCTATTGATAGCAGATGTCAGTTATATTTGATGGTATTTTCTGAGGGGAGGTTGGGGGAGACTAGTAATGTTAGAGCTGAACTCATCTGCCAGTGAGTTTGCTATATATTCTGGCTCAGTATCGGTAGCTGCATTAACAATGAGCTCTGCACAAAATTGTGTATTGCCTTTGAGGTTGTGGATATAGCTGAAGAATGCCTTGTGGGTTGTTCTTGGCCAAAGAGTCCAAATTTGCTTCAAACTGGGCTTTGTTAGACTTTATTTTTCCTCCGAGTTGTTTTAATTTGAGAGTGCTTTTATTCTGCTGGATGTTACACCACCTAAATTTTGTCATGATTGTCATCTTGTTATTGAGCTTATTGATGTTGTGATTCCACCAGGGTGGCTTGTTTTTTGTTCTGTACTTACTCGTGGTGGTTACAGCTGTCTCTATGCAGCTATTAACATAGTTGTACATGGATGTTCTTCGTGTTTCACTGTCGCAGTCATTACATGTGGATAATCCTGCTGGCAGGTTGCCCTCAGTCGGCCTGAATTCCAAAGTCCTGGGTCCTGCGTCGGCTGCTGTTGCCCCTTCCCTGACGTCAGGGGTATAAAAGATGTGGCCGGCGCCATTTTCTTTAGTCTTTCTTGTGCGGTGCCCGAAGCAGAAGCAGTTCGCAAGTGCCGGTCGGCCAACTCCTGAGATTTTTGTGTTTGAGTTTCAGAACCAAAATCTTCAATAAAGCTAAGTACCCCGTTGGGGAAACTTTTTTCTTGCTCCAGACCGATGTTAGAAAAAGTAAATTGTATATCTTGTGGAAAGCAAATACTTCATAAGGATTTTCATTCTTAGTGTATTCCTTGCCTAGGCCCTGATCACAACGTTTCTGGTTGTCAGTTTTGTGCTAGATTTAACCAACGCACTATTAAGCGTCGGTATGATTTTGCTCTAAATTATTTTGGACACCTGTTTAATTATCCAGAAATGTCGTTGGATAGCCATCCGACTACCAGAGTTCACAAAAAATGCAAAGAAAAAGAGAGACTGACTACCGAGGCCCAAAATCGACGGCGAAGCTTCTCCTAAGCCAGTCGCCGATTCTCAGTGAGGTGCTTTCGCAGCCCCTGACACCCGCTACTTTAGAGTCGCAGGCCGCTACCGACTCCCACATGGAGTCGGCCATGCCGCTGGAAACTCTAGGTATTGGAGCCTCGGATACTATTCCTTCAGATGGGTCCGGAGCCGCTGAGCAGGCACCGGCTTCTGAGGGTGTATTCAGACCTAAACATCTTTACATTAAACCAACTTCAGCTTCAAAGGCAAAGACTAAAGCACCTTCTAAAGCAAAGAAACAAACACTTTGTCAGGCCTCTATGCCCAAAAAACAGATGCTCAAAATGGCCGAAGACTTGATTACCTTGATCAGGGGTTCCCATCCCCCTCCTGATAAGAGGCCTAGGCAAGCGACTGACTATGAATCTTCAGATCAGGTTTCCATTTCTTCTTATTCCTCTTCCGATCAGGAATATTCTCTTCCCCCCTATGAGGATTCTGATGCTGAAGAATCTATTCCTTCAGCTTCTCCTCCAGAGGACTATTCTTTTGGGGAAACCTTGCATACCATGAGGGAGCATTTCCACTGGGAGAGCCAAGATTTTTCAGAATCTAAAAAGAGGCTCAGGGATTTCCTGTTACTACCTCAACACAGGCCACTAGCCATTCCTCCTGTGTTGGACACTGTAGATTGTGTTTTCGGAGTCTAGTCTTACCCCTGACTCCTTACCTCCAGCTCCTGTTAAACCTGACAGAGATATTACAGGGTTCCTGACTCTCATAAATTCCTTTTTAAAAAACTCTGCTGCAGACCCAGAAACTATTTCACAGGGTCCCAAGGGAGTTAAGGCTTCCACTGCAAAAAACTCTACCCCCTCTGACAGAGATTCTAGGGCTCTGGATAGATGGGGAAAAAAGGTATACACATCTACTACCTTGGCTATAAGGGCCTTAAACTGTCAGTTTCATATGCTCAAATCTCAGCAACATGTCATGGTATTGCTTAAACAGAAAATGTTGTTAAACTCTGAATGTGCAGAAAACAAGGAAATGCAGGATTTATTGCATGCAGCTGAACAAGTTGGAAAGCATACTTTGCAATGTGGTTTTGATTCTTTGGAGGCCTCCTGCAGGGCCGCAGTTACGGGTTCTGTAATTAGGAGGCATGCTTGGTTAAAGGAACAAAATCTGCCTGATCATGTCTAAGTTAAATTATTAGATGCACCTTTACAGCATAATACTTTATTTGGTGTTAAGGCAGAAGAGGTGTTAAAGAAAATGGAGGATAAAGCTAAATCTATGCAAACTGTCAAAGTTTTTTTACAAGTACAGCCACCTAGGTTTAATAGACACTGGCCAACAAAAAATCTGGTCCTTTCCTGTGTCAGACAGACCTCAAAGGGGCAGACCGCAGGTGCAAGGTTCATACAGGTCAAAGCAATGGGGTGCCTCTACCTCCAAAGTTGGAAAAGACAAATCTCAACCATACAGGAAACAGTCACAATGACTTCCCCTTGCCTGCACCAAGCACTTATCTCCTGGCAGCACCATTAAGGGGAAAATTAGCACTTTTTTTCTCAAAATTGGCACATCATAACCCAGGACAAGTGGGTTCTAAATATTGTGTCACAAGGCTACAAGTTCCATTTCCATACCCTGCCAAAGGCAAACGGCTGGCCAGATCTGCCAAAAAATCAATGGGCAGAGGCACAAAAACAAGTCTCATCCCTCATGGACATGGGGGCCATTCAACAAGTACCAGAGCAAGAGCAGAGACAAGGATTTTACTCTACTGTTCTTGGTACCCAGAAAGGACAAGGCCTGGAGGCCAATACTGGACCTATCTATTCTGAACACATTCCTGGATATACCAAAATTCAAGATGTTGACTTTGCAGCAGCTTCTGCCCATGCTGGGCAAGAATGTTTGGCTTGTGACTTTAGACCTAAAAGAGGCATACCTGCATGTCCCAGTCAGACAAAATGCAGAAGATACCTCAGATTCAAGGCTAGCTCAATGCATTACCAATTCTCTGCACTGCCCTTTGGCTTATCTACTGAGCCCAGGGTCTTTACAAAGTGCCTGGCACCAGTAATTGCATTTTGCAGACAGAGGAATACAAATATGTTCATCGTGTTGCACTGCTGCAGTCATCACACTTGGGTTATCCTGCCGTCAGGCGGTCCCACAGTCGGCCAGAGTTCCAAAGTCTTGGTCCGGCGTCGGTTGCTATCGCCTCCTCCCTGATGTCTGTGCGACAGGGGTATAAAAGATGCAGCCGACGCCATTTTCTCCAGTCTTTCTTGCTGCGCGGTGCCCGAAGCAGAAGCAGTTCGCAAGTGCCTGTCTGCCGACTCCTGAGATTTTCATTCCGAATCCAGAACTGAAATCTTCTAAAAAAGCTAAGTACACCGTTGGGGAAACTTTCTTGCCTCAGACCAATGTCAGTAAAAGTTAATAACTGTATTTCTTGTGGGAAGCAAATACCTTATAAGGATTTCCACTCCTATTGTATTCCATGCCTAGGCCCTGATCACAACGTCACTGGTTGTCTGTTTTGTGCTAGGTTTAACAAGCGCACTATTAAATGTCGGTTTGATTTTGCCCGACATTATTTTGGTAGAAAATTCAATTATACCATGCCGTCGGAAATTCCGACGACCGCAATGCATAAAAAGCACAAGGACAGGCATCTGAGGCCCACAACGGACGACGAGGCCTCTTCTAGGTCGGTCGCCGATTCTCCGGTTTTCAGCGAGGCGCCTACGCAGCCCCTGATGACCGCTTTCACAGAACCACAGACCGTCTCAGACTCCCATGTGGAGCTGGCTGGGCCTTCGGACGCACTAGGCCTTCAGTTTTCCAATCCTAAACCTACAGAGGAAATCGAAGTAGCTGAGCATTCCACAGCTACAGAGGGTGTTTTCAGACCTACCCAGTTAACTATTAAACCCTCTGTTAAATCTAAGCCCCCCTTAAAAGCAAAGAAACAGACACAACTTTCTCCAGGGCAGGCTTCCATGCCTAAGAAGCAGATGCTAAAAATGGCCGAGGACCTGATCAGGGGGGTCCCATCCCCCTCCTGATAAAAGGCCCAGGCAGGATGCAGTCTATGAATCTTCTGATCAGGTGTCCCTCTCCTCTGACTCTTCCACGGACCTAGGATATTCTTTACCCCCTTATGAGGATTCTGATGCTGAGGAATCAATTCCATCAGCCTCTCCACCTGAGGATTACTCCTTTTGGGAGACCCTACATACCATGAGAGAGCATTTCCATTGGGAAGGCCAGGATTATTCAGAATCCAAGAAAAGACTCCGAGACTTCCTTTTATTGCCCCAACACAGACCCCTTGCTATTCCACCAGTTTTAGACATTGTGGATGATGTGTACACTGAATCCAGTTTGAACCCGGACTCCAGCCCCAGTTAAACCTGATCGATATTACAGAGTCCCTGGCTCTCTCAAATTTCTGTACAAAAGCCCTGTTGCTGACCCTGAAACTATTTCTCAGGGACCCAAAGGGATTAAGGCCTCATCAGCAAAAACCCAGTCCCCTCTGACAGATTCCAGAGCATTAGACAGATGGGGAAAAAGGTATATACGTTCTGCAACTTTAGCAATGATAGCCTTGAATTGCCAGTTTCATATGCTAAAATAGCAATTTTTTATGTCTCAGTTGAAACAAAAGATGCTACCAGAATCAGATCCTCCTAACTTAAAAGAAATGCAGGATTTATTGCATGCAGCTGAACAAGTGGGAAAATATACTTTGCAATGTGGGTTTGACTCCTTAGAGGCCTCCTGTAGAGCAGCAGTTACAGGCTCTGTCATTAGAAGGCATGCTTGGTTAAAAGAACATACGTTACCAGATCATGTTAAGGTCAAATTATTGGATGCACCTTTGCAGCGGGATGTGCTGTTTGGAGTTAAGGCAGAGGAGGTATTAAAGAAGATGGAGGATAAGGCAAAATCTATGCAAATGGTGAAAGATTTCTTACAGGTTCAGCCTCCTCGTTTTAGCAGAAATTGGCCAACAAAGAATTGGTCCTTTCCAGTCACAGATAGACCTCAAATGGGCAGATACCGACATCCAAGAGGTAGAGGTCAGACACAAGGCCCTTACAGGCCTCTACAATGGGGCACACCAGGCCAGAATGAAGGGGAAGACAGGCCTCAACCTTATAAAAAACAGCCTCAATGACTTTCTACTACAGCTGCCAAACAGCTCTCTCTCTCTTGGCAGCCCCCTTAGCAGGAAAACTGGCACTTTTCTATCACAACTGGCATTGCATCACCAAAGACAAGTGGGTTCTCAACATTGTATCTCAAGGTTACAGGTTCCATTTCCACACCTTGCCAAGGTTAACAGGAATGCCAAATCTGCCACCAAATCAAGGGGCAGAGGCTCAAAAACAAATTACAGCACTCATGGACATGAGAGCTATTTAAGAGGTACCACAACAAGAACAAGGACAAGGATTTTACTCAAGACTCTTTCTGGTTTCCAGAAAGGACAAAGCCTGGAGACCCATTCTGGACCTTTATACACTAAACACTTACCTGGATGTTCCGAAATTCAAAATGTTGACACTACAGCAGCAGCTTCCCATGCTGGGCAAGAAAGCTTGGCTCGTGACTTTGGACCTCAAAGAGGCATACCTGCATGTCCCTATCGGACAAAACTGCAGAAGATGCCTCAGATTTCTAGCAGGTTCAATGCACCATCAATTCTCTGCACTGCCCTTTGGCTTATCTACTGCGCCCAGGGTCTTCACAAAGTGCCTGGCACCAGTAATTGCATTTTGCAGGCAAAAAGGAATTCAGATTTATCCATACCTGGACGACTGCTTGATTCAAGCAGAGAGCATGGACATTCTACTAAAGCATCTGGCGTACGTAAAACAGTTAAGTTGCCTGGGGTACACAGTAAACGAAAAGAAATCAAAACTAGTGCCCTCACAAGAGATAATATTCCTGGGTGCCAGCTTGAACACAACGGCCCAGATGGCTTATCTCACGCCAGACAAGCAAAAACTGACTCAGTATTTTCAATTAATGGCAACAAAGACCCAACTCCCTGCAAGAAAAATTCTGCAGGCCTTGGGCTACATGGCATCTTGCATACTACTAATTCCATATGCCAGACTGCATATGAGGAAACTACAATGGTACCTAAAGAGCGTATGGTCTCAACACTGTAAAAATTTGGAAACAGTTGTATCACGAATTCCTTGCCTACAACAGGAGTTTCGATGGTGGGCACAAGCTTGTCGCCTCAACAAGGGACAGCCTTTCACTCAACCCACAGCCAGGCAGACACTGACAACAGATGCATCGGATTACGCCTGGGGGAGCACACATGGCAGGAAAATGTATCCAGGGCGAGTGGCCCACAGAGCAAAGACATCTCCACATCAATCAAAAAGAGATGCTAGCTGTACAAAATGCTATTATAGCTTTCAAGGACCTACTGCATCCAGTACAATTACTACTAAAGACAGACAACACCACAGTTATGTGGTACATAAACAAGCAAGGGGGCACGCACTCCTACCCCCTCTGCAGACAAGCCATGACTTTGTGGAATACAGCTCTAAACTACCAAGTTTACCTGCAAGCACAATTCCTGCCAAGAGAGAAAAACACACTGGCAGACGACCTAAGCAGAAACCTTATGGACCCACACGAATGGAAACTGAACCCACAAATATTCAGAATGATAACACAACAATGGTGGAACCCGGACATAGATCTGTTTGCTTCCCCAAAGAACTGCCAATTACAGAAATTCTGTACAAGGAGCTACCATCCACAAGCATGGAAAGTGGATGCCCTCTCATTCAGCTGGAAAAAATTACAAGTATACGCTTTCCCTCCTTTACCTCTCCTTCCAAAGGTACTCATAAAAGCTAGGCAGGAAGAGCCAAAAATTATCCTGATTGCACCAGACTGGCCTCGCCAGCACTGGTACCCAATCTTAAAGAACTTGGCACAAAAAACACCCTGGATTTTGCCTCGGATCCCACAGCTGCTGACACAGCACAACAGTCGGATACTTCACAGCCAGCTAAAGACCTTAAATCTAGCTGCATGGAAAATTCCTTAGCCAAGCAAGCAATGCCTCTCTCCAAAACTGTTATGGATGTCATTCTGGAGGCCAGAAGGCCTAGCACCAGGAAAGCATACTCTGATAAATGGAAGAGATTCTGTGCCTGGAACCAAGCGCACAACCTTGACCCTCTTGTCCCAAACATTCCTCAGATACTGCAATACTTAACTGAGATGCTGGACAAGGGCCTCTCTTTTTCATCCATCAAGATCCACGCCTCAGCTATCTCTGCTCATTACAACACGGATCCACCAATTTTTTCTAATCCTTTGCTCAAACAATACCTCAGAGGGGCTAAAAACATAAGACCACCCCGTAGAGCACCCACACCAACTTGGGACCTCAACTTTGTTTTGGAAAAATTAACTTTACCTCCTTTTGAGCCAGGTAACACAGCAGAATTAAAATACAGCTCTTGGAAAACTGCTCCGCTACTGGCAATAACATCAGCACGAAGTGTTTCAGAATTACAGGCACTAATGGCAGTGGAACCTTTCCTCATCTTCCACCAGGACAGGGTGTCTTTACGAACTAACCCTACGTTTATGCCAAAGGTGGTATCAAGTGTGGCTCTAAACCAAAACTATTCACTTGCCAACTTTTTATCCAAAACCACAGAATAAAGGGGAGAGACTACTACATTATTTGGACATTCACAGACAGTTGCGCTTCTACTTGGACAAAACCAAAGCTTTCAGCAAAACTGAACAATTATTGGTAGCATATGCTGCAGGAGCACAGGGGAAAAGCCATTTCAAAGCATCCTATTTCAAAATGGATAGGACACTGTATACGTTTCTGCTATACCCACCATGGGAAACCTGTACCTGGCAGCATTAGATCTCACTTCACCAGGGCAACAGCCACTTCAACTGCCTACCTCCAGAGGAGTACCTACCAAGGATATTTTGGAAGCAGCAACATGGAGTTCTGTGCATACCTTCACCAAATATTACCATTTGCCTTTATACTCCAATTCCAGAGCTGGCTTTGCCACTGCTGTACTGCAGGGCCTTATAGCCACCCCTAATGCCTTATAGATCCAGCCTCCCTACTTCAGCTTTGGGACTCCACCCAAGTGTGATGACTACAGCAGTGTAACACAATGAACATAGTACAGTTTTGTACCTACCATAAATGTAGATGTTAGAGTGTAAACACTGCTGCAGTCCAGGTTACCCTCCCTCCTTCCCCTCTTACTTTCTGGTACTTACCTAGGGCATCTACCCTTTATATAACCTATGGGGAGTATTTGCTGGTAACTAAAAATGGTTGTTTGCTTTGCTTTTGTATTTCTTACTAGCAATTTGAATTGCCTACCTATGTGGGGGCACCTGACATTTGGGGCAAGAAAAACTGAAGAAAATTGCGTCTGCTGCATCTTTTATACCCCTGTCGCACTGACATCAGGGAGGAGGCGACAGCAACCGACGCCGGACCAAGACTTTGGAACTCTGGCCGACTGCGGGACTGCCTGACGGCAGGATAACCCAAGTGTGATGACTGCAGCAGTGTTTACACTCGAACATCTACATTTATGGTAAGTACAAAACTGTACTATATCCTTACTTGGACGACTGTTTAATTCAAGCAGAGAACAAGGACATTCTTCTACAGCATCTGGCGTTTGTGAAAAGACTTCTAACATGTCTAGGGTACACAGTCAATGAAAAGAAATCAAAACTAGTACCCTCTCAAGAGATAATATTCCTGGGTGCAAGCTTAAATACAACTTCCCAGATGGCTTATCTCTTGCCAGACAAACAAAGGCAACTGACTACCTATTTCAAAATGTTTGCAAAACAAAGGCAACTGACTACCTATTTCAAAATGTTTGCAACAAAAAGTCCAGTTATCTGCAAGAAAAATTCTGCAGGCTTTGGGCTTCATGGCATCCTGCATCCTACTAATTCCATATGAAAGACTGCATATGAGGAAACTACAATGGTACCTAAAAAGTGTAAGGACTCAACATTGCCACAGCCTGGAAACTATGATTACTCTCATTCCCTGCCTGCAACAGGAATTTCGATGGTGGGCAAAGGCTTGTCACCAAAACAAGGGACAGTCATTCATATTACCCCCAGCCAGGCAGACACTAACAACGGATGCATCAGATTATGCCTGGGGGCCCACATGGCAGGAAGATGTATTCAGGGCACTTGGGCCTCAAACCAAATGCATCTACATATCAATCAAAAAGAGGTGCTAGCTGTTCAAAGTGCCCTGACAGCCTTCAAGGACCTACTACATCTAGGACAACTACTGATTAAGACAGACAACACCACGGTCATGTGATCTATAAACAAGCAGGGGGGCACACATTCTTACCCCCTTTGCAGACTAGCCATGACTTTGTGGGACACAGCATTGACTTACCAAGTACATCTGCAGGCACAATTTCTGCCAGGAAGGAAAAATACTCTGGCAGACGAACTAAGCAGAAAACTCATGGATCCCCACGAGTTGCAGCTGAATCCACAAGTCTTCAGCATGATAACAAGGCGATGGGGATGCCCGGACATAATCCATTTGCCTCCCCTCACAACTACCAACTAAAAAGATTCTGCACAAGGATTTATCACAGACAAGCATGGAAAGTGGACGTCCTATCAGTATATGCCTTTCCCCCACTGCCTTTCCTCCCCAAGGTACTCCTAAATGTCAGACAGGAGTAGCCAAAGATGATACTAATTGCCCCAGACTGGCCCTGCCAGTACTGGTATCCAATACTAAAGAACTTGTCTCAATGCCCAGCTTGGACCTTAACTCAAATACCTCCTTTACTGTCCCAGCAAAACAGTCAGATCCTGTACAGCCAAATCAGGACTTTAAACCTGGCAGCATGGCGGATAATGTAGTCATACAAAACACACCTCTCAGTAAAACTGTGATGGATGTCATTTTGGGAGCCAGAAAGCCTAGTACTAGAAAATCTTACGCTGGAAAATGGAAGAGATTCTGTGCTTGGAACCAGGCACAAGGAACTGATACAGCTGTGCCAAATATTCCTCAGATTTTGCAATACTTAAGTGAGATGCTGGACAAAGGCCTATCTTTTTCATCTATTAAAATTCATGCCTCTGCCATTTCGGCTCATTACAATACAGAGCCACCAATCTTGTCTCGTCCCTTATTAAAGCAGTACCTCAGAGGAGCCAAAAAATTAAGGCCTCCAAGATCATCACCAATGACTGCATGGGACCTCAACTATGTCTTGGAAAAACTCACCCTGCCTCATTTTGAGCCAGCTGCTACTGCTGATATAAAGTTTTTATCTTGGAAAACAGCTCTGCTCCTAGCAATAACTTCTGCAAGACGAGTTTCAGAGCTACAGGCACTCATGGCTGTGGAACCTTTTATCCAGACAGGGTCTCTCTCTGAGGACAAACTCAACATTTATGCATAAGGTGGTGTCCATTGTGGCTCTTAACCAAACTATTCATCTGCCAACCTTATCCAAATCCACAGAACAAGGGGGAGAGAATTCTGCATTCTTTGGAAGTACACAGACTGCTTAGATTCTACTTGGACAGAACCAAAGTTTTCAGAAAGACAGAGCAATTACTAGTGGCATATGCTGCAGGATCACAAGGAAAGGCTATCTCAAAGCAGACTGTTTCAAAGTGTATAGACCACTGCATTAGTTTCTGCTACTTACACCATGACAGGCCAGTGCCCAAGGGCATTAGGCCACATTCAACCAGAGCTGCAGTCACTTCAGCAACCTTTCTCAGGGGAGTACCAACCAAGGACATTTTAGAGGCTGCTACTTGGAGTTCAGTGCACACCTTTACAATGCACTATCATCTGCCACTCTACTCTAAATCCAGGGCACGCTTTGCCACTGCAGTTCTGCAGGGCCTCATAGCCACTCCTAATGCTGTTTAGCTCCAGCCTCTCAACCATAGCTTTGGGACTCTACCCAAATGTAATCACTGCAGCATTGAAACACGAAGAACATAGTACAGTTGTGTACACTTACCACAAATGTAGATGTTCGAGTGTATTCACTGTTGCAGTCCAGGTTACCCACCCACCATCCCCCTTTCCTCTGATGGAACCTATCTTTCCTCCTTTGATTTGTACAATCTATGCGGTGTATTTGCTTGTAGAGACAGGTAAAGTTTACATTGGTGCATGTATTTGTATATGAATATATAAATTTTGGCTACCCTTTTTAGGGGGCACCTGACATCTGGGGCAAGAAAAACTAAAGAAAATGGCATCGGACACATCTTTTATACCCCTGACGACCTGATGTCAGGGAAGGGGTGACAGCAGCTGACGCAGGATCCAGGACTTTGGAATTCAGGCCGACTGAGGGCAACCTGCCAGCAGGATTACCCAAATGTAATGACTGCAACAGTGAATAAACTCCAACATCCTCATTTATGGTAAGTGTACACAACTGTACATTTCTTTGAACGGTTCTATTGAGGCAGCAGTGTTTTCAGGGTTTATGGGAACTTGAAATTTTGCCAGTTTATCACTTAATAGTGTGAAGGTAGCCTTAGAGTAGTTCTGAACATTCTAGGGTTAGCTGGGGTTCTGGGTTTTCTCTTTAATTCAAAGGAGACCATTTTGTGTTCTGACTTTAGCAAAGAGGACATTACACTAAGTGGGTGTGCAGCACTCTCTCATGTTAGTGAAAAGTAGATTCAGTACGTTTGTACCCCTGGTTGGCATATTGACAATCTGGTCCAAGGAGTTTGATTCCAAAAATCCAAGAATTTCTGTGAATGCACGTTAGGTGGTATATAGAATTCCCAGTTAGTAGTGGAGTAATTAAACTCGCTCATGAATGTGGTATTGGATTAAATGGTAAGTGTTTCCAGTAAGTTTAAATGCATGTTGTGGGTCTCCTGGAATATAGAGAGGACCTGTAGCTTGCAAGGAAGTGGTATGGGATTTTGCCTGTGATGAACTGAACATGGAGAAGCTCAAGTGCATCATTCTGTTTGACTAGCCTTGAGGTATTTTTATTTTTTATTTAAATTGGGACACCTCCATCTTTAGTCCTGGTCTTTGTAGTAGTTGGTCCAAATGCTTGGTAGGCATTATAGCTTTGCACTGCTGCTATGCTCTTCTCACAGTAAGACGCTGTCCGGTTAGATTCTCAGCTAGAGCGTCTTCTGCGTGGAGACATGCGTGAATGGGCGTACCTTTGTTGAAGCGGACTGGAGTTCCGCTGTGGTGACCCCTAACTGAGAAAAGCCGAAAGAAACAACAACTGCTGCTATACTCTTAGCAGCTTTAGACCATGTCTCAGTGACTGCACATATGTCAGCATTCTCTAGGGTGAGCAGAACTTGTAGCGAGAGGAGGTTATTGTTTAGACTCTGTTTACTATATTCTGAATAACTGCCTGGTTCCTCATTCTGTGTCATCCAGCTCCACCTTCTGATGATGCATCAGAGGGGAGAAACCGTTCTGTAGTGGGTTGTCATGTTTTCTGTAGTTTACAGCAGATTTTATTGCGAAGTAACCAGAATGCAGCACAGTCGCTCAGTCCAACAATAATTCAATAAATTAAAACAGCCATATTCAAATGAAAGATAACAAAACAAAGACGGAACCGGATAAGATTCTTAAAGCGTTTAGTATTTTGCATACATTGCAGTAAAACAGATATAAAACTAAGTTTTCTCCCTAAAATTCATTGGTAGACATTGATCAAGGTTTGAATCACCTCAATGACAGACCTGCTGTATAGTGTGTTTCTGTGTTATATCACAAGGAAATAGTGCTTAAAAGAAAATATTTGGAATAATTTGCACATCTGTAAAAAATGAAGATGCAGTCAAGTGATGATTCCATAGCAGACAACTGTTAAGCTTGTTGTTGTTAAGCTTGTAAATGTGTTAATTCCACAGAGGAGTGTTTAACTTTGCCTTCTGTCTGTACCTCTCAGCTGTCCCTGATTTAAACTTGTACGTTTTTTTCTGTATCTGGTAAAACTTTTGAATTTCTGGTAAATCACTGAGAATTCCAGGTAGTCAATGCCAAATGGGGATGTCCTTCAAGGATGCACCTGCAGTCTTTACAAATGGGTTGTCCTGTCGTCAGGCAGCCCTTCGGTCGGCCGGATTCCAAAGTCTGGGTCTGGCTTCGGCTGGTGTCGCACTTCACCCGACGTCATTGCGGCAGTTATTCGGGTATAAAGGCATCAGCCGACGCCATTTTCCCCAGTCTTTCTTGCCGCGTGGCGCCCGAAGCAGAAGCTGTTCGCAAGCGCCGGTCGGTCAGATCCAGAGATTACTACTACCGAATACTACTTCGAAGACTTCTATAAAGCTAAGTACCCCGTTGGGGACTCTTTCTTGCCTCAGCCGATGTCAGAAAAAGTTAACTGTTTATCTTGTGGGAAACAAATACCTCATAAAGATTTCCACTCCTATTGCATACATTGTTTAGGCCCAGACCACGACGTAGCAGCTTGTCTAGCCTGTGCTTCTTTTAACCGACGGACGCTTAGACGTCGCTCGGACTTTGCTGAACAGATTTTCGGCTCCGATTTTGCCTACATTATGCCGTCGGATCCTCCGACTACGCAAATAACCAAAAAACGCAAAGAAAAGGACCGACACTCACGGTCCGCGGTTTCGGCCGAAACCGCGGTTAAGCAAACCACGAGTGTCTCGGTTTCGGTCGAAACCAAGCAAGCGGTTCTTTCTTCAGCCGATAACTTGCCTTCTACCGAGGTCTCTTCGAACCTGGTAGAAACGGCTTCTGAAATCCAACCTCCTGTTGCGATTTCTCAGGATTTATCAGACACCATTCCCCTGGATATTTCTACCCCTGCACGTGGAGCTGCTAGGCCTCCTCCAGCTATGTCTATTAAGGCCTTTGCCAGGGCTAAAGCAGCCAAAGCATCAAAACCTGTGCCTGCCAAGCCCCCCTCTCACAGGCCCAGCACCAGCTCCCATATGCTTTCTTTGGCTGAGGATCTCATCTCTTTAATTCGTGGAGCCCAGCCTCATCCAGACAGGGCCCCTCTCCCTCCTCCAGAAAAGAGGCCTAGAGCAGAGCCCCCCGAGCCAGTATCCACTGATGATTCCTCTGATGACTCAGAACATACAGACCCTCCTGAGGCTTCTTATTCTCCTTACGAAGACTCTGATGCTGAGGAGTCCATCCATTCAGCCTCTCCTCCTGAGGAATTTTCCTTTGGGGAAACCTTGCATGCTATGAGGGAACAATTTCAGTGGCAGGGCCAAGATTTCTCAGACTCTAGAAAAAGGCTTAGGACCTTTCTACATTTGCCACAGCATAGGCCTTTAGCTATACCTCCAGTTCTATCTGTTGTTGATGATGCATTTAATGATGCTTGCACTTCTCCTGATACTTTACCTCCGGCTCCTGCTAAGCCCGATAGGTACTACAGGGTCCCGGACACTCATCACCACTTATATAAGGCTCCTTTTGCAGATCCAGAGACTATCTCCCAGGGCCCTAAAGCTGTAGCAGCTGCTACTTCTAAAAACCCCCTCCCCTCTGAAAGGGATTCCAGGTCTTTAGAGAGATGGGGTAAAAAAGTTTACACCTCTGCTACTTTGTCAGCTAGAGCTTTGAGCTGCCAATTTCATATGATTCAATATCAAGAGTTTATGCTTGACCAGTTGACTAAAAAGCTGTCCTCTGAAGAATCTTTAGATAAAAAGTATGTTCAAGAAATGGTACATAACATACAGCAGGTTAGTAACCATTCTTTAAAATGTGGCTATGATGCACTGGAGGCTTCCTTTAGATCAGCCATGACTGGCACAGTTATCAGGAGGCATGCATGGTTGAAAGAACAGGCATTACCAGACCATGTCAAATCTAAGCTTTTGGATGCACCTATGGACAAGGTCAATTTATTTGGTGCCCCTGCACAGCAGGTACTAAAAAAGATGGAAGAGAAAGCAAAATCTGTGCAAACAGTGAAAGATTTCTTACAAGTTCAACCTCCAAGGTTTAGCAGGAACTGGCCCTCCAAGAATTGGTCCTTTCCAGACTCCTCTAAGGCACAAAGAGGCAGGAATAGGCGCTCTAGAGGCAGAAACCAATCCAGGGGTGCCTACAGGGGTCGCCAGTGGCAGGGCAACAACCAACGAGGCACGGATACAGCCACCACCACTACAACAACTCAATCACAGTGACTTGGCGGTGACACCGCCTACCAGGGAACAACTAGAAGCACCCTTAGGCGGAAAGCTAACATTATTTTCAAGAAACTGGCACTACATTACAAGAGAAAAATGGATTTTGCAAACTATAGACAAAGGTTACAGGTTCCATTTCCATACTCTACCAGGAAAGAGAGGAATGCCGAACCTACCACCTACTCAAAGGACAGAAGCTCTAAAACAAATATCTCAATTATTAAGAATGAGAGCTGTGGAAAAGGTACCATCTATGGAGCAAGGAAAGGGATTTTACTCCAGACTCTTCCTGGTACCAAGAAAAGAAAACAAATGGAGGCCTATTCTAGACCTGTCCGCTTTAAACACATTCCTCATTGTTCCAAAATTCAAAATGCTGACCCTACAGCAGCTTCTTCCCATGCTGGGCAAGGAGTCTTGGCTGGTAACTCTAGATCTCAAGGAGGCATACCTGCACGTCCCCATAAGACCAATTTGCAGAAGATACCTCAGATTTCTTGCAGGATCAGAGCATTATCAATTCTCAGCATTGCCCTTTGGCTTATCTACTGCGCCCAGAGTGTTCACGAAATGCCTGGCATCAGTAATCGCTCATTGCAGACTTCAGGGGATTCAAATCTATCCCTACCTGGACTGCCTGATACAAGCGGACAACAAAAACAAACTAACAGAAGACTTACAAAGAGTCATCTACCTGCTGCAAGCCCTGGGATATACAGTCAATACAAAAAAGTCAAGGCTGATTCCATCCCAAAGAATAACCTTTCTGGGTGCAGAACTGGACACATCAAAACAAATGGCATTTCTAACTGCAGAAAAGAAAGAGCAACTTCCTCTCTACTTCTTGGCATTAACAAAGCAGAACCATCTAACTGCAAGAAAAGTGCTACAAGCTCTAGGCTTCATGGCATCCTGCATAATACTGGTTCCTCATGCCAGGCTGCATATGAGAAAGCTACAGTGGTACCTAAAGAATTTGTGGTCCCAGCACAAGCACAGCCTAGAAACCAAAATTCCAATGATCCCATGCCTGAAGCAAGAGTTCCTATGGTGGGCTCAGGCCTGTCAATCAAACACAGGATTGCACTTCTGCAAAAGTCAACCAAGACAAACCATCACGACAGATGCCTCAGACCTCGGTTGGGGGGCACACATGATGGGCAAGTGCATTCAAGGCCTATGGACTCAAGACCAGCTGCATCTGCACATAAATCTAAAAAATGATGGCAGTAAAATTGGCAATCCAGGCATTCAGACCTTTTCTCCAAGAAGGCCAGTTGATAAGGACAGACAACACCACAGTTATGTGGTACATCAACAAACAGGGAGGCACACACTCATACCCTCTATGCCGGCTGGCACTGGACCTATGGGATGTGGCTCTGAGCTACAACATTCAGTTACAGGCAATTTATGTACCAGGGAAGGAAAACATTCTAGCAGACATATTAAGCAGAACTACAACAGATGCCCACGAATGGATGCTGCATCCGGACATCTTCAAAACCATCACAAGAGAATGGGGATTACCACAAATAGACTTGTTTGCATCCCCAATCAATCACCAGTTGAAGAAATTCTGCACAAGGACTTACCACCCACTTGCTTGGAAGGTGGACTCCCTATCCTTCAGTTGGAAAAGCCTGACAGCATACGCATTCCCACCACTTCCTTTGATGCACAAGGTGCTTCTCAAGATCAAAGTGGAACGTCCGAGGATCATTCTGATAGCCCCAGACTGGCCAAGACAACATTGGTATCCACTGCTGAGGAGCATGTCCCGGGAACAAATATGAACACTGCCCCTGATCCCATTACTGTTAACACAGAACAACTACAACATCCTGCATCCAAACCTAAAAACTCTGCAGCTAACCGCCTGGAACATTACATAACCGCAATTAACCCAAATTTATCCCAAAGGGTTAAAGACATAATCCTGGAGGCTCGTAGACCTTCAACAAGAAAGAATTATGCAGCAAAATGGAAAAGATATCTCATCTGGAGTACTGCAAAGGGGCAAGATGTGACACTGGTGAACATAGCCAACATCCTGGAGTACTTGGCGGAGCTCTTCCTTACAGGCCTGTCCTATTCTTCCATCAAGATACATGCATCAGCTATTTCAGCAGAATACAGCTTGGATCCTCCTGTCTTCTCGCATCCTCTGCTTAGACAGTTTCTGAGAGGAATTAAAAATGTAAAACCTCCCAGGAAACCTCCATTGCCAGCATGGGACTTGAACTTTGTGCTAGAAAAACTGACTCTACCTCCTTTCGAACCAGCAGCAACAGCAGAATTACAATACTTATCCTGGAAGACTGCTTTCCTGCTGGCAATAACTTCAGCAAGAAGGGTCTCTGAACTACAGGCATTAATGGCAGTACAACCCTTCCTGATCTTCCATCAAGATAGTGTCCATGAGAACAAATCCTACATTTATGCCTAAGATGGTATCCAGAGTCTCTTTAAATCAGGCTATCCACCTTCCTACATTCTTCCCCAACCCACAGAACAGGGGAGAAAAGCTCTTACATACCTTGGATGTACACAGACAATTACGCTACTACCTGGACAGGACAAAAAACAATAGAAAAACTGACCAGCTTCTGGTAGCATATGCAACAGGAAGGGAAGGAAAACCAATTTCTAAACAGACAATCTCCAAATGGATAGGAAATTGCATTAGATTTTGTTACTCCTACCATGGAAAGAAAACTCCAGAGAACATCAGGCCTCACTCCACAAGGGCTACAGCCACTACCACAGCTTTCTTACGAGGAGTGGCTACCAAGGACATTATAGAGGCTGCTACTTGGACCTCCGTGCATACATTTGCCAAGCATTATAACCTACCTCTATACTCTAGATCCCGTGCTGGTTTTGCCACTGCTGTTTTGCAAGGGATCCTGACTATACCATAATCTATTCTCATTTCCTCCTCTCCTAGTTTAGCTATGGTATTCTACCCATTTGTAAAGACTGCAGATGCATCCTTGAAGGACATAGTACAGTTTTGTACCTACCATAAATGTAGATGTCCGAGAGGAATGCATCTGCAGTCAGGATATTACCCACCCTCCTTCCCCTCTGAGGTACTTCTAGGGTATTTACCAATCTTCAGCTAGCTTGGGGGGGATCTATTATGGTGTATTTGTTTGTATATATGTACATACATGCTTATTTTGTGTGTTTGCTCTCTACTATTTGGAAACTTTGGCATTTATCCAAATTTAGCCATCCAAGAGAGCACCTGGCATCTGGGGCAAGAAACACTGAGGAAAATGGCGTCGGCTGATGCCTTTATACCCGAATAACTGCCACAATGATGTCGGGTGAAGTGCGACACCAGCCGGAGCCAGACCCAGACTTTGGAAACCGGCCGACCGAAGGGCTGCCTGACGACAGGACAACCCATTTGTAAAGACTGCAGATGCATTCCTCTCGGACATCTACATTTATGGTAGGTACAAAACTGTACTTTTCATGCTTTCTTTTCAGAAATGCATGTTGATGTAAAACCTTTTAACTTTTTAAGTGAATTACAGATTCAGTTAGACTGTCCCTGATTTGCTCAGTTTTCCTCCTATTATTTTTGAATTTGTCCAGAATTCTTGATCAAAGAGTATGTTGCTGTCCAGCAGTGCTAAGCCTTATATCAACTTTCAGAGCTGGTAAAACTAATTCACTCTCCTGTGGTTCCTCTCTGCCTTGCTTTTTTTTTTTTTTTTTTTTCTGTAAATGGTATTCTGGACAATCTTTCTCCCTTAAAAGTGAGCAGTCTGTTTTATTACACTGTATGCCAAGCACTATACATCTTAAGAATATTGTCCTGTTCCACTTTCCTTTGTTTCAAAAGGAAAACAGGCCAGCACCAAAAGTGTAGAAAACAAATATTTTTATTGTGGCAACACCATCAAGGTAAAGTGCATAACACAATACCCAAATACAGACCGGTTTTGGCATAAAACTGCCTTCCTCAGTGATAATTAAATGCATAAAGCAAACACAATGTATACCCTAGGTCACAAGCATATTCACTTGCTATTGGTTAACTATAAATGGTAATTTAATCCAGGAGGGAGAAGCCCACCCAATCGAATTATCCAACTTTTGTCTTTCTAAGTATTGTATGCCAACCCATTTTATTGGTCCTGTCACCATGTATTTTATTAATAACAAATCTGAAGTGTGCAGTACCATGTTTAACAGAATTTTTGTTTGTATAGGACATTAGAAGCCCTCTTATTCCTAATGTCACTCATGTGCTCAGTTATATATAAAGGACACGAAGTCTGACCAATGTAAAAGGCTGAACACGAACAAGTAGTTAAATAAATCAGCCAGTCTGTGCTGTAATTAGCAAAAAATTTTATATAATAAATGATACCTGTATTTTTACTAGTAAATTGTTTAGACTTAAAAATATATTTATAATATGTACAATGCCCGCAAGGAACAGAACCAATCAGTTGTTCACCAGTCAAAGTTAATTGTTGATTAGAAGATGTTGAACCTGCCCAATGTTTGTAATGACTAAAGTGGGAACCCAAAATCTGCCCCCTATGAAATGAAAAAAGGCATCTGGAGGTAAGACTGTCTGACAATGTATTGTCTGCACATAAAATATTCCCATGACTGTTAACAATATTTCTAAGGATATTAACGTTACGCCCAAAGGTAGTGACCAATCGAATTGTAGAAACATCCTTATGTGCTTGGTCCTTATAATGTAATAAATTGGATCTATCTTGTTGAGACGCTCAATTGCTGGCAGAGATAATTTTACCATATTGATGGCCCCTGGTTTGAAATCTATAAATAAGGTCCTTTTTGTAATGTTCATACGAGTCATTGGAGGAGTAAATGTGTCTAATACTTAAATTGTGACTTAGGGATGTTTTGTGTAATATGACGCTAATTGCAGCACAGACTGGATGATTTACTTGGCTACTTGTTCATATTCAGCCTTTTACATTGGTCAGACTTCACGTCCCTTACGTATATCCGGGCACATGAGTGACATTAGTAATAAGAGGCCTTTTAATGCCCTATACAAACATTCTGTTAAACATGATACTGCACACTTCAAATTTGTTATTGATAAAATACATGGTGACAGGACTAATAAAATGGATTGGCATACAATACTTAACCAGAAAGAGAAGTTGGATAATTCAGTTGAGAAGGGTTATTCCCTCCAGTGTTAAATGACCATTTATAGTTAAGTGAATATGCTTGTGACCTAGGGTATATATTGTGATTGCTTTATGCATTTAATTGTTATCACTGAGGAAGGTGGTTTTATGCCGAAACCGGTCTGAATTTATTTGGGTATTGTGCTATGCACTTTACCCTTATGGTGTTGCCACAATAAAATATTTTTCTACACTTTTGGTGCTGACGTGTTTTCCTTTTGAGATTTGGTGTTTTTGCTTTTTGCTCCTGCCGTACATACGGAGCTTGTGCTGCTGATCCCACTTGACTTTGTTACATTTGAATTGAATGCAACTGTTTATTGATTTATTGTCAGACTTGGTAATTGATTTGTGATTCATTCTAGTTGCTCTGTAATTAAATCTGCTGCTGACTATAGAAAACATGACAACCCACTACAGAACTCTTTCACCAATGTAATGCATTATCAGAAGGCGGGCTGGATGACATGGGTCAATAAGTAACTGGACAGTTCCTCAGCATACAGTAAACGGAAACAGCAGTGTAGTAAACAAGTACCTGTCAAATGTACCTCATTATGAGGAACTACCTCATTTGTGGTCTTAAAGCTCGTTCCTCAAAGTTCCAAAGTGAAAGGGTCCAGCACACATTCAGTGTTAGGAATTTTTTAACTGATCCTATGACCTTCCTTGTTTTTTTTAAGCCGTTAGTATGTGTTCCATGATTTGCCCATTTGTTTCACAATTTGAAGGCTAGTGTTCGTCATTTTGGAGATGGAAAGTTGAGATCTGTGACAAAACTTAATAAACCCAAGTCCACTGAAGTAACTTAAAGCTGCACATCTTAGAATAAGAAAGCCCACTTTACAAAATGAGGATATAAATATAACACTTATTTATTTATTTTTTAAACAATTTATCTTTTAACACCCACTGTCCAGGAAAGATTTGGTGAGTGAGATTGATGCACAAATATGCAGAGCAGTAGAAAGTAACATGGGAGATGAGCAGTTCGGATTCTGATCTGGATGCAGCACAGTTGACTCAATGTTTGCCGTGAGACAGATAGTGGAGAAGAAACGAGAAGAGCAGTGTGTCCAACTGGCCATTCCTATACTTGGAGAAAGCATGTGACTAGGTCCCAAGAAAGTGATTTGGGCAGCCCTGCTGTGGTTCTAAGTCCTAGAAACATTGGTAGAATTAGTGCAGGCTATGTACAATGACTCGCATATGAACGGTTTTCGGTCTCATCAGCAAACAGATCAACAAAGTTTTTGTATGCAAATGATGTGACATTACAGGCAGACTCTGGGCAAGAACTTCAGCAAAGGATATGGAAGTGGAATGCAAAGCTGAAGGCATATGGGATGAAACTGAGTACAGATACGACAGTGGTAATGGCAGCAAATGAGGAAATTGGATGCTGAAAGTTTGAGATAGAAGGGAAAATAATGGAATGGGTTAACAGCTTCAGATAACTGTGAGGAGTGTTAAAGGAAAAGGGAAGTCTGAATGAGAAGATCAAAGTTAGTCAGAGGAGATGCAATCATCTGGCACAGTGTCAGGGGTAGTGTACGACAGAATGCCAAATAAGCTGAAAAGTAAGGTGTACAAAACAGTGATATGACCAGTACTACTGTATGGTACAGAAACCTGGGCAGTAAAGGCAGAGCAGAGAGATGATGATGCTGAATCACTTGAGATGGGTGGTAAGATGCACACTGTGGGGCAGATGAAATGAGGACATAAATGCAGAAGCCAGAGTAGCTCCAATTGCAGAGAAGGTGAGAGAAGACACATTATGGTGGTTTTGAGTAGATGTGCAGAAAAGCAGGTGAAGATTTGAGACAGAGGAGGAAGGCAAGGGGAAACGGGCACCCAGCAAAGAGATGGATGGATTGTGTGAGAGAAGACCTGCAACAATCAGACATGACTGTCAAAGCTGGGAGAGTGGCATTGAATCAAAAGATCGTGGCAAATGACATGACACCCCAACCCCATGTACAAAATGGGGAAGAAAGGGGATTGAGGATGATATCAAATGAGTTGATGTGGATGGATAATGAACTGTTATCACAGCATTATTCTCATAATATTCATGTCTCGGTGGGTGAGAGTGCCATATTAGACCAAGTGATAGCCTCACCCGTTTCTTGGAACTGAGAAAGCAAGGATCCTGTTTAGAGGAGATCTTTGGGACAGAATACTCTGAGCTACTTATCAGGAAGGGAGAGCACTGACCATTATAATATCCACTGTTGCATTACTCATAAGGCAAATAGCTAGCCTATCCTCTAAGACTTTTCATCCTCCTCCCTCTTGGCCCAGCACACCTCCCTACCAGTTGGACATCTGGATGTAGGTATTAAGTATGCGTATCAGCTGGAGCCAGATCCTTCTAGCAGTAGTTAAATGACTAACCTAAGCATCCGTTGTATGAGTAGTCCATCAGTTCAGTCTTTTAGGTAGGTTGCACTTTGGGAGAAATTGTCTATTTTTTATCCATGACTAATTGTTACTGATGTATTGTGTTAGAAAATTGTCTTTCTATAGCAGTGAATGGCATTGGGTGATTAAAGTAATTCTTTAAAAAAAAATTTTTTTTTTTTTTTTTTTTTTATCTGAAGTTCCTCATACCATCCAGTATGCATCCTTTAGACCTAGATATTTAAAAGTGATAGGCAGAATCTCTCTGAAGAGGATGCAAGTCTGATCCCAGTCTGCCATGTCATTGGGCACGTTCTCCAGTCTTCCACACAAGAAGGAAGTGCGTGCAAAAGTGCTGAAGGAGAACATACACAACAAGTATGATGACAATCCTGATCAAGATAATGTCCCAGACACAAAGATACCATGGTTGAAGACCATCCTTGGCAACCCTTTATCCCCTGCATCATTTATGCCAAAGTATTTGACATGAACCCACTGGAGGCTGCCACTCTTGACAGCCAGGCCAATGTTTTCATGTACTAAAAAAAATTTTGCTTTTGGTTGGTCTTGAGGCCTTTCCCTGATCTGGCCAGAGGAGACTCTGTTGAGGTCAAGGGCTTTGCCTGCAGATGGAAACTTGTAAGGTGGAGCATAGTAGTTCTAAACACAGGCCTAAAACAACTAAGCCAAAAAGAATGCCGGCTACCTTGCCATAGAATAGGCTGTGTGTGTTCCCCTCCCTTTCTCTGGAATTGATTGATTTATTTTTAATTAAAGACTGTCAGCATCTGGAGTTCCAAGATGGCTGCACACTGAGTAGCAGCTTGTTTTTAGCTCTCCCAGTGTGAAAACAGAAACTCAGCAGAGAAGGCTAGTAGACTTGTGCTTATGGGTGAACTTTAGTAACTGGCTAGTAAGTACACTGCCTGGATGCCAGGAATAAAGAAATGCAGAAGACCTGGAAAAAATCAGCTACAAAAAATGAGGAAGAAACACTGACTAGGGAGAGTTCTGCAGCTGTTCAGCAAAAAGTGATGCAACCTTCTGACATGACTTCCAGTAACCTAAAGGATGATATAAGACAACCACACACAGGCCTGGTTAAAGTAAACAAAACACTGAGTATATTAATGCAAACAACAAAAGGCTGGAACAAATGGAAAAAGTTTTAAACAGATATTCAGATGAGATGATAAAGCTGCAAAAATCAGAGGTCGAAATGAAGAAAAGGTTGGCTGAATACGGGACTGCTCAGAAAGAGATGTTTCAAAAAATTAATACAGTTAGAGGACAGAGTACTGTGATGCCCCTGCACTAGCCCCAGTAATCAAGGAGCCTCAATCCTCACCACTAGCACCAGTGAGGGACGTGCACACTGGGAGGATAACAAGTTACACACACACACACACACACACACACACACACACACACACACACACACACACACACACACACAGACAGACAAGTACAATTTCCCTTAAGAGCACACAGAGATCACAAACTGCTGACATCTTCCTGATGTAAAATGTTGGGTAGCGTGTGCACGTTGCCATATAAACTTGTTTACTCTGGCAGTCAAATTTGCCTCAGATTTTATATTTCTGATCTCTTATTAAAAAGGACTGTCCAACTGCCATGTATTTGCAATACCTACACATATTACATTCAAACATATACCACACCTCGTGGTTGTAATCTTGGTTCGACTCTCCAAGATTTGTTTGAGATTATTGCCTCGTCCTACAGACCGACAGGAAACTGCGGGAGCTTGTGTACGAGCATATTTACAGCATAGGTCGAAACAAGATCGAAAATGCCCTAGCAAGACACAGTATGGAGCATCCAGGTCATGACTTTCTATTCAGAGTTATTGACCAATTTTTGAATGATTGGAGAGGGGGACCAGACACGCTTAGTTTAAAAAGAAATGAACTGCTATGGCAGTTGAGATTAGATTCTTGCCATTACCCTGGAATCAGTGAAATTAGTTCCATCATATACATTTTAAAACTGAAAAGTTTGAATAGATGAACAGTGGGTACTACTGTCAGTAACTGTGGGGCTGTTATAGTGGTACTGTCTTTGGTACTATTTAAAAGGTATTGAATCGCACTAACAATTTGTTTTTTAGACTTGCTTAAAATGTGTGTATTTGTAAACGCTTGTTATATCAGATTTTAGTGTAACAGTAACATAGTTGCTAGTTTGTTTGAAAAACAGTACTTGTTTTAAGTATTTTATTGGTATTTTAAATCTGCATAAATACTGCTTGTGGATCTAGTTGGACTCAACTGGTGTGTGATACAGGTCTACACGGAGATCACTGTCAGTCTGGGGCTCGTTTCTCCCTCTCTCCCCCGAGATCCCCAGTAAGACTCCCCACTGGCACAGCTGTAGGCTTAAGAGCTCAGCCAAGTGGTCAAGCCAAAACTTCCAGTACCCTCTCTGTCCAACCAGTGTTTCGTGTCCCTGCCCAAGTAGCTGACACACACACACACACACACACTCCTGGGGAAGGTTGGCACTGGTTTACTAGCTATGCCCCCTTCTGCCCAGAGTATAAGGTAGTAATCACTGCCACCAACCATCCTTTATCAGCTACTATACAAGGCCCTTACAAAGGGTGACCATTTCTACTGTGTAATGTTACTGTTATCCAAATGGTGTGACCCAACATCAAGGCTACTGGAGTGGCCTGTACAGTGTCACCAGTTACATATGCAAATACTCTAAGAGCTTAAATATCTCTAAACAAACCAGCCACAATTAAAAGGTTTAAATATATTTAATAAGTAATAAAATCACAAGAAAATATTCAGTAACTCAATACAATGACAACAGAGTTCAGAATCACAGAAAATATTTTAAAGCAACATTGCAGGACAGTCTCATAAATATAGAAACATCTGATCTAATCTTACTATATTACTGTCTATCTCTAAGAGAAAATACTGTATTCTAGTACTCACTATTAGCAAGGCAAATACAGATAAGTGCTGAATGGATGTTTTCAGGTCCAAAGACAAATACAAAATGCACAGACTTTCTATAAGAGATAGTTCTTAAATTAATAACACAGGATGGCATCACTATGTATCACTTGCTGTTCAGTTCCCAGGCTAACAGATACCAACAGAATTTAACATTTCTCTGTGAAAAATGCTGATCTCTCAGAAGTTTGCCTAGAACTGGAAGTCGTAAAACAGTTAAACGCTTTTACATCTGAAACCTGTAATTATTTATGTTTCCAGACAATAGAAAAAAACCTCTAGCTGTAGACACCCTGTGTCCTAGCTGCCTTGAAACTGAGATAAACACAATTGTAAAACTCTTTGCTTTTCTTGAGAGTCTGCAAGTTAACTCTATGCTCCAGCCTCTACCATCAAAACATACATTTGCACAGGCATATAGTTTTATATACATTTCTTAATGTACAGTTCTTTTCCAGCAGGGCACACTGTGCTTACATTCTTCAAGCTCAGTACATAACATACATTTCAACACACACTTCTGCACTAGTAGTTTAATATCCACTTAACAGTTTTCTTACACTTGTAAGACGAGCAAGAATCATATTAATATTCACAAATGACATAGAATTATTTACAAAATTCCAGCTAGCTGGGCTGGCAGCCTCACAAGCACATAGGGAAAACCTGAATTTTTCAGCTATACTAGAGAAGCTGGAAGAACAGACTGCATTAATTTTATGAAAGCACAAATAAGCAACTGGACTGGTATTCCAGAGCAGGACTCAGTTGAATAGGCACATCGTGTGTATGCTCAAATCTAGATAAAAAAAAAAAAAAGCAACCTAGACCTTTAATAGTAAGGATGCTGCCCTACCAGCAGAAATAATTGATTTTGTCAAAACTGTGGCAGAAGGACAAAATACTAAAAGTAGGTGACAAGAGTGTTTGTGGAGAATGATTACTCATTGTACACCAGGCAAAAGAGAAGTAAATTCATCCTAGTCAGAGAATGCCTAGACACATGTGTAAGATTCAAACTGCTGTGTCCCTGGAGGGATAGAATCATTGTTTGATGAAGTGCATGCTAAGGAGGAAATACAAAAGTTTGTCCAAGAAAAACAGAGCTATGAAATGGAAGGAAATTCTGCTTCTAGCTCCTCTGGTAATAAAGACCACAGAGAAGACTGCACTTTTGAAACCTTTTCCAGTATTTCAATGGAAAATGTGGGAAAGAAGGAAGGGAGCACGGCAATTGACTAGAAGAATCGAGAGTACGTTGGAAATGAAGCAGGCACAGAATTTGGGTGATGGAGAAGAACAGTAATAAAATCAGTAACTTAACGTGGGATTATAATGCATTAATGTTCAGAAAAATGCTTTGGGAGGAGAAGAGAGGGGAGGACGTTAACTGTAAGTAAAGAAAACACTTTTTTTTCTTAATAGTATTGTATCTGTTATACATGGTTTTCTTTGCATGCTATTTTTGGGTGTAATGGGGATTGCAAAGAAGTGGTGTTTTTATTTTTCTCTCCCCTTTTTTCTTGTGCAGTTTTGAGAAACGTAAGCAATGTAATGATTAGCAAACAAAAAAAAGGAAAAATGGAGCCTGGTTATGGGGGCATGACAGAGTTGAAATTAATGTGCTTTTTTCCATTTTTGCATGGGGAAATGACTGATTTAAGGATCTTTGTTTTAAAACCGAGAGCAAGTAAATGAAAAAAGAATATTCAGTATTATACGTTTTTTTATCTAGTACTTTCAAATATGTATACTAAGTAGCATTTCTGCAGTTGCTTTTCTTACCTCTGTGCAGACAATCTGATAAAGAAAAACTGTTGACAGTCTGGTGAAAGGAAACTGGCCGAGGGGGGGGGGGGGGGGGAGAAATTGACTAGGACATAAGGTTCCCTGAAAACAGTCCAGGTTTTCCCAAGTGTGACAGCTTTAAAGACAAATCAAAACCAGTTAGATTTGAAGTAAAGTTCCCAAAGGTTTTTTTAAATGTAATGGGGATACTAATATAAACTAGTGGTTTTGTTTTTTCTTGTTCACCCTTCTGTCTTTTTCTTTGTTCAGTTTTGAGAAATGTAGGCACTGCAATGAAGAAAACATGAGGAGGGGAGGAGATAGGAAGAACAGAAATGTCTGGTTTGAGAGTATGACAAAAGACACATCAGTGTGCTTTTCCCATGCTTGCATAGGGAAATGACTGGGTAAAAACCCTAGGCATTATCCAGTTACAAGTTTATTACAAAGCATGTAAATGAAAAATAATATTGTAAGACTTTTTTTCTGATAAACAAGATACACTTAGTTTTGTGTCTGGTTTGCATGTCATTGGATGACAATTTGATAAAGAAAAATGGGTTGGAGAAAGTGCTTACTGAAAACATTAAAGTGTTTTCTCAACTGGGAGAGTTGTATAGATATAAAAAAATCAAATAGCACTTACTCATAGCACAGGCTGTACCATGCGTCTTAGCATGACTAAAGTTTCTTTTTAGTTAACTTTAACCTGTCTGTGTAGCTATCAACTTAGAATATATGTTCTTATTAGGAAGCAAAAACTTCAATATTTGAAAAGGTACATAGTTTTGTGTGTTATTGTAACGTTCATAGGTTTTTGGGAGTTTTTTTGAGGGGGGTTGGTTCTCTTTGCGGGCTTTCAAAAAAAAAAAAAGTTGTATAAGATGTGACATGGGCGCAAATGGATATGACATGAAACAACCGTATAAAAGACCAACCTGCTGAACAGAATATACAGGTAACATAAAAGTTGGAACTAGACATTTAGCAAAAGAGCAGTTGTATATAAAAAGTGGTAACAATAACTATATAAAAATTATGCTTTCTGTAATGTCTTTCAATCTGAATGGTCTTACAGATGAATATAAAAAAAAGTAGTGAATTATATTAAAAAATGTAGAGTGCAAATAGCTATGCTACAGGAGACGCACCTGGAAAGAACTGAACATGTGAGTTTGATAAAGGTTTTCAGGATGGTTATTCAGCGGAATATTTGGGGCAAAGGTTTTCAGGATGGTTATTCAGCGGAATATTTGGGGCAAAGGTTTTTAGGATGGTTATTCAGCGGAATATTTGGGGCAAAGGAAAAGAGGAGTACTTGTATTTGCAAGAGGAGCTCCAATAGTGATAGAAGGGGGGGGGGATAATAATGGAAGTTACATAGCACTAAGGGGCTACTGGCTAGGGAGGAGGATTACACTGGCGTGCATTTACGTCCCCCTAAAACTGCTATAATGGAATTTAAGAAAATTCTGAAAGAAATCTGCTTTCAGCAAGGAAATATTACTTATAGGTGGAGACTGGAATTTGGTTTGCAACAGTGAAGATGTGTCTTGGCGGGCCTAGAAGGGAAAATATAACAAGGAAGTTAGATTTTTGAAGAAATATATGAAAATGTTTGGCATGGAAGATGTGAATTCAGTACTAGGAGTTCAAAGGGAATTTACATATTACTCAGAGATAGAAAAACTGGGCTAGGCTAGATGGATTTTATATCTCACAGGAGCATGTACATTTAATTGAGGGTCTTGAAATGCACGCAATAACTATTTCAGATCATGCGCCAATAATAACTAAAATAACAATGCAAGGCAATGAAATGAAAATGAGACACTGGTGCTTTCCCACCTACCGGGTTGAAAAGAGAGGAATTTAAGGAATAGTTTGTGGAATTAATTCAGGAACTACTAGAGAAGATGGATTTCTTTTTTTTTTTTTTTTTTGATGCGGAATTTTATGTAGCCAATGATGCTAGGATTCAACACAGACCTTGTAGGAAGCCAGAATATTTTAATTGCAATTCCTTTGGAGTAGTATAGATTATTGGATGTGATTGTAGGAAAACTTGTTATATTGGGCAAACAGAGCAAAGTCAAGGTACATTTAATGGAACACTTGCGGGGATATATGGACAAGTCCAGTGGCTGGCCGTTTTATCTCTGCACATGGGGGAGCGGCAGACAGTTAATATTTTAGTGTTTTAGCACAACCTAATGTTACATATGGTGAGAACTTTAAAAGGGAACTTAATAGGTTAGAATGCAGGATGATCATAAATTATAGAACATTGCACCCCAGGGGGATGAATTTAGATAGTAACTTAACTTTATAAACACAAATCAAGTAAAATACTAAAAGTTTTTTTCATTTACTGTTAGATGAAAAAATATATTAATGCTTAACAGTGTACATTGATTTGTACATATAAATTTATAATATCGTAACTGTCTGATAATGTATTAGCTGATTAGAGGGGTACATGTTAGCACATGTATTTGTTGTGTAATTTTATGCAGTTAATATTTGTTTTAAGTTCATGATAATTTTTGTCATTATAGCTTTAAATGTTAAAATGTTTAAAATATGTAATTAATGCTGTTTCATTGGTCAATTTGAAGTACTGGGTGAATAAATTAGATAGCATTTAATGGGCTTAATTATTCCAAGAAGGCTAAAGGCCGAGGTACCAGAATAAAGTTTGCTGGTTCAGATCCTGTGGTGTTTGTGGTTCCTGGTTTGCAGTTTTCTTTGGCCTTTATGGTAAAAAACTGATAAAGATCTGGAAGGTTTTGTTTAACAGCATTTTAAGAGAAGTACCAGCATCCTGGAAGAAGGTGGTGGTAACGGTAATACCTAAAGAGGGTGTAAAGATCCATCAGATCCTGCTTCATACAGGCCTATTTCAATTCTAAACCATGATTATAAAGTGTCTATAATGGCTAAAAGAAGTGATACCAAAATTGATATGGATCAGTGGGGTTTTGTGGAGGGGAGGCAAACATTTGACAATGTTAACAGAACATTGATGATCCAGAGGGAAGCACAATGTAAAAAAGTACCACTTTTATTGGTGGGTCTTAATGCAGAGAAAGCCTTTAATAGAGTAGATTTGGACCACATGAGCAGGGCAATGGAAGCATTTGCTTTCCCTGATACAGTTATAAGGTTTGATTTAGAAGAATATTTGAGGGATCGGGGGCATGAATTAAAGTGGGTGGGGTCTTCTCTGATACCTTCTGCTTGAGTAGAGGAACTGTGCATGGTTGTCCGCTTTGCCCTTTGTTTGCATTATATTTTGAACCATTGGCAAAGAAAATAACTGACTCAGAAATTCAAGGATATAAGTGGTATGGTAGTCGGGGAAAAGCTGGCCGTGTTTGCAGATATTATTTTATACATGACAAAACCACGTTAGTGTTGTGGAACATTTCAAGACAGTTTCAGATCTTCTCAGGATATGAAATTAATGAAGCTAAAACAAAGACAATAGCTGTAAATTATGTACCCACACACAAATTGGTCAAGCAATATCCATATTTATGAGGACTTGATAAAATGAAGTATTTAGGAGTATGGATTAGAAATGACTGTGGTGGCAGTTAAGGATATGTGGTAAGAGAACTGAACAGAAGGTAATACAAAACTTGAGAAACTGGAAGTGTTGTATGGATATGGATACTAAGGTACAAGACATGAAAATGTTTTAGTCCATTTAGTCTTCTACACAGGTCAGGCATACTTTTATTAACGAGAGAAGTTTTGGATAACAATTAGAGTTTAAAGATTTTATCTGAGAAGGGAATACAGCAAGGGTCAAATGGGATAAGATGATTCTACCAATAGAACAAGGTGGACTAGGATTACCTAATTTGAGGGTGTATTTTAGAGCAGCACAGTTAAGGCTCTTGTACATAGTATAAGCAGAAAACTAATTCAAAAGTGGAAAGGAATGATGCCGACACAGGGAAGAAGCTCAAGAAATAGAGATTGGGATTTTGGATGCAGACTCTTAAGGAGAACAACCAAAATCGTACAGAGTATTATATTCATAAAATAGCAGGGATTATTCTAAGAACCAAACCAGTATGAGAATGGAGAAGAGATTTTGCTGATAGGGTTGACTGTGGTTAGGTGTACAGATAATAGGCAAGAGGGGGCTGGAATTTATTGGGGAAAATTGGCAAAGGAACCAAGGTATTGGGAGCAAATTACTAGAAAGGGAAAGGTATTAGAATGGGAAGAGACCAAGAATTTATTTGGACTGCAAGTTGGAGAGTGCCTTCCCCATCAAGGATTCGTATCAGAGTATAGGCAAAGAGAAAGAAATAGGGGCCTCCTAAATGAAAGATCAGCACTGGTAGAGTTTTTAATAGAATCTAGAACAGAAGCTGCCATTAAAAAAGGTATAATTAGTAAAGCATATAAAATATTGCATGATAATTATAAGAATCAATCTGAGGAGCTTAGGATTGGGAAGAGAGAATGGATAAGCAATTCACAGAGACAGTGGGGGGAGATATGTATGTCTCCCAAATATGCAGCAAAGTCTAGAAGATTTAGGATCTTTCCTGGAAGTGTTTGCACAGGTATTTTTATACCCCAATTATACTCCAAAGAATTTTTCATCCGGTGGATAGCAAATGTTGGAGGTGTGACAGGAGGCAAGAAAGAGGTAGCTGGGAACATATGTTTTGGAAGTGTGATGAGTTGGCAGACCTTTGAGATTCCCTGTGAGCCGCTCTGTCGCAGATGCTGGGTGAGTGGATTGGACTGACTGGGGAGATGATTTTTTTGTTGTACTACAGAACTGGAATTGCCTAAACATAGTAAAGCCTTGCTGAGTCTAATTATGGTGGCTGCAAAAAAAAAAAGCATTTACTAGAAAATGGAAATCAAAGTCTAAACCAACTTTACTAGAAGTAGTGAATATAGTGACAGATAAAACAACTGGCATTGGGATCTTTAGAAAAGGGAAGTAGCAAACTAAATAGGAGAAATGGGAATTGTGGGAGCAATGTAAGCAGAGTAGGGACAAGGTTTAAGAGGCAGGCTTTGAATGAGCTATATAATGCTTAACTGACTGACTGGATGGTTTATAAGTGATGTATGTTTACAGATACAGTTGTTTCAATGGTGTCTGTGATGTAAACTGCAACTAAAGTGATATCATTGTGTGTTTTTCATTTATATAAATGCAAGCTTGCCTTTGTTATATGTGTAAATTTAATAAAGATGTTGGGGGGGGGGGGCAGCGTCTACACTGTGCCAAAATGAGAAGGGAATTGTCGTACCAGAGGGAGTTGGTCACTTTAGACTCAGAGGTGGCCAAACTGACCTACATACATGGACCATATTTCTCCTTTCACTTACCTGGAATCAGACATTGATGACCCCTCATCTGCTTCGTGCTCAGAGCATGTTACATGTGTGGATACTATGCATAAAAGAAGAGTACAAGTGAGAGATCAAGGAGTTCTCTCAGGCCCAGATTTAGGCATTGGATGTAGCCTAAGATGATGCTTCTGATGGTGTCTGTGTGGAGACAGATTCCCAACCACTTTCTCCTGGGAAGCCAGACCATTTTTATAGGGTCCTCTACTCCCAGAGAGAGCTGAATGGAAAAGACAGTACCTGTCCCTAATAAACAAAATGGTAAATTCAAGAATAAACCTTTCATTTGGAACTCTGTAGTAAACTGTGGAACAAAAGGAAAATAAAGAAATGTAAGAGATCCTTAGTCCCATTTCAGGACCATACTGAAACATGTCAGCAGATTTAACTAAGTACTGTTAGAAAATCCAGAGAGGATTGAGAGCATATGGTTACTGCAGGTGCCAACGAAAATTGCAAATCTTTACTCATTAACTTCAGACATAAATTAAGCACGTCTAATAATGCACTGAATTTATCGATAACAATGTCACTCATAGCCGTTATGAGTGGCCGCGGTGGTGCAGTGGTTAGTGTTGCCGCCTCACAGCAAGACGTTCTCCAGTTCAATTCTCTGCCGGGGTGCCTACTGTGCGAAGTCTGCATGTCCTTCCTGTGGTCACGTCTGTTTCCTCCGGGAGCTTCGGTTTCCTCACACATCCCCAAGACATTCTGAAGGTGGATTGGACATTCTAAACTGGCCCTAAGTGTGAGTGTGTGCATGTGTGTGCCTTCTGTGGAAGGTTGGGCGCTGGGCTGGAAACTCAACACAGTAAAACTTCACTGCCAGTCATTCTGTGGACCGTTGTTCCACTGTGGCAACCCCTAATGGGAAAAGCCGGAAGGAAGAGTGTCACTTATACCCATCCCAAGGATATAGCCAGTATTTTAGCAGACAGATTGTTAGCTTTACCTCACCTACCCACATTGCTGCCAACAGTATCCCTGAAAATTGTTTCTTCTGAAATTACCTTGGCCCAGCTCATAATCCCTCATTGGCTAATTTTAATACTTTCATGGGTCAGACAACATATCACAATGCATTCTTATCAATAACAGTTATGCAGTACTGGAGGTTGTAATTAAACTGTTTAACCTCTGCCTATCTGCAGTTTGTCTGATGCTATGAGAGCCGACTCTTGCACTTTGAATGGTTTCCTGGTAAGATTTTACATGAGGAATTTGCAGTGGTGCCTGAGAAACCATCTTAACAGTGCCTTATTCCACTATCACCATGCATCAGAACAGAGCTGTCATGGGGGTTAAACAAAATTACCTTGGATTGGTGTGCTGTCCATGCTAACCCTGAGATCTTGTACTCTGACCATAGACTCTGGATTTAATGTTTGCTGACTTTGTGAAGACTCAGTGATTTGGGAGGTTTAGAACAATGTTTTCAGACAAAGAAAATCAATATGAAGGAGAAGGTGGTGGTGATTTATTAGCCATCAAGACATTCAAACACATTTGACAAGGAACTTTGCATGTCTAGACAGAGTATATTGTTGTGGTGCATCAGCACACTGGAATTTACTTTTTACCTTCTAGGCAGGCAATGCATTTATGGGAGCTGGCATAGGAGTCTATATTGACCCTCAGGATAGCCTGTATTCCATCACAGAAGAATGCATTGGCTGGCCATGTGACCAGAACAGAAATGGATGCTAAACAGAGATGCATTTCTGGACATTGTGTACAGGTGGGGTATTCCAGAAGTAGACTTTTGCTTTAACAGTTATTGCCCCAGGATACTAACATTGTGGGAGGGGGCTTAGATAACAGATGTCTTCTCAATAAACTGGGGTGATATGTTTGCATACACCTTCCCTGCAATACCCTTGTTTCCCAGACTGTTAAAGAAGTTGTAGGATAAGCTATATGTTATTGGTTGCTTCAGTCTGACAGTGGTAACACTTGTTCTGTCTTCTGCTGGGCCTAGTAAAGGCAGTTATCTTAATTCATAACGAGGGATTTTTCTTCTTGATTGCCTGTTGCTGTAACCTCTCTTGGTATTCTTGGCCTCCTGAAGCCTGACAGCTGGCCCAAATACAAAATTTCTACCTTTCCCCTTTTCCTTCCAGGCTTGTCAGACTCTCTACTCTACTAATTTAAGACATCAGTTGTGTAAGATGTCAGCCAATATCATCTTCATATCTTTCTCGCCAGAGTTTGATAGACAACTTGAGTACTCAGTAATTCAGGTTGGCCTGAATCTAGAGTTTACAGATGAGTACCTTGTTGGAGAATTTTCTTATGGCCTTACTGTATTGTGTAGTTTGCATTGGAGTCATCAGGGACTAAAGTAAATGGCAGCATTAGACGTAGGATATCAAATGCCTCAGAAGGACTTCAACAGATTGTCTTTTTGTTTTCCAAAGTATGGTATACCCAGTTGTCTCCAGTGTGCATGTAGTTTGTTCTCCCAACACTTGACTATTAGTTGCAGTGTGAAATCTCTTCAAAAGTATCTTTCACTAAAATCCTGTTTCTCATATGTCTGCCATGGTGTCTGCTGGTTATTCTGCTGATGTCCTTAGAAATAAGAGATCCTTGAAGTGTCCCAAAGAAGAGATTGTGGTAGCAGAGTACCACTTAGGAATCTGGTTGTACCCTTAAGCTGAAGGGTACTGATGTTTGCACTTTGCCTTTGCAGCCCGTGTATGTGGCACTTGTTTTGGCCAAGGCCTCTGATGTGATGCCTGTGGAGGTTACCACACCTTTGGTGTCTAGCATGTCTTCCTGAACCAAAATGGTCATACTGTAGTTTGAGCACATGGCTGCTTTTCAGGTCTGTGGGTCCAATGCACATATCATTAATGCTATATAGAGTGGTATTCTGATGTTGCTCACAAGTTGAGAGATACCAGAGCTATGTCTTGCTTGCATGACGAGGCCTCAGAGGAGACCACATGCCCAGAATACTAAATAGTAATTTTGTTGCCTTGCCCAAGTCCATATTGACTGGGCCTCTGTCCCTAACTCATGTTCTGTTCAAGTTAGCCTTGGCCATTATGTTAAAGGTACTTTGCACTGAAAGAAAAATGGAGCCTTCTCTCCAGAGGTAATCATACCTCAAATTCAAATTAGGAGGAACTGGCTTGTGTGAACCAAGGGTCTCCAGCCTTCTCCTTTGCGACAGTGAGGGCACCATTCTTTAACCTCACTGCTTGAGTATTTCTCAAGATGGAGCCTTTCAGATTAGTAGCAAAGTTGTCAGCTCCGGCTCATATTGGGTTTGAACATTTGTTAGGCCTACCAGAACCAAAGCCTTTGGCCATCCTTCAAGTTTTGGAAGTCCTGGATGATGCCTTTTTTCTAGATCATTTTTTGCAGCCTGGTAAACGCACCCCTGTTCTTATAAAACCGGACCAGTTTTATTGGATCTGTGACATCCACAAAAACTGTTTTAAGAACCTTGGTGCTAATCGAGAAGGGGTATACATGTATTTCAGCAAAGGAACTGACATGGATGCAACCAGGAGCCCTGCTTTCCAGTGATAGGGAGAGATGAATATTATACTGTCTCTGAAGACAGACTTGCATCTCAGCCACCCTGGCCAGTAGTCTTCAACTGCCAGTGTCATATGTTAAGCTGCATTTTTTTTCCATAGTCAGGATGGATGCATTAGCTGTTCTGGGTACTATGGCCCTGCAGAAGTCAGGACTGCAATCCAATACTGGCTGGTCTTGAAGCCCCTTGCTGGAGTGCTGTATCTCCATCTTTTGAAAAAATGTAGGTCCTGGACTTTATCTTTTTGTCATTTGAGCCTGCTGATTCATTGACTTTGAACACATTTCTTAAAAGTTCATGTTGATAGCCACCACCTCTCTGTGCAGGATTTTGGAGCTTCAGGCACTTGCTTTTAAGAAATGTAAACATGGCTTGTAAGGACCATTTTATCCATTAGTGCAAGTCCAGTGTCTGTCTTCATATGCGATTTCCAAGTTGTCCCTGAACAAGTCTGTCTTGTGGTTTTCTTGTTGAGAGTGGAAGTGTAGAGCCCTTCACACTCTGGATGGCAACTGTTTCTTTCCAAGCAGAGTAAGGCTAACTGTTTCTAAGAAGGCATTCACCAGGTGGATTGCCAGCTGCATTATATTTTACGGTCCTTAGTTAAGTTGATGGCAAATGCTGCTGTTTAAGTGCACTTCTAAGAGTTTCTACCTCTGGGGTATGCTTCACAAGTGCCTTTGTTGCTATGTTGTATTACCATGCTTACCTTTATCTATTTTTTCTCAACATTTTAGTCCTGTCTTGGAAAGTCAGCACTCCAAGGTTTATTCTTTTGAGCTGCAAGTTTCACTGCCCTCTATCACCTTTCTTCCTTGGTGGATTGGTGCTTGGTTCATAGGTTGCTACTAAGCTATCGGCCCTAGGGCCTATACAAGCCTAGCCATAATTCCCTGGATATTTCTTCCCACAATATTTACTTCCCTGGACACCTGTCTAGCGGGGCGACTGACATGATCCCCGGGGTGAATTTCCAATCTCCCATCCAATCATCAAGGTTCCTTTTGAAGAGGGCCAAGGAGGCACTCTGTTTGACATGTATGGGCAGCCTGTACCAGAGTATGGGGAGTCTCTGGGTCAGGAACCTATTATTCCAGCATGTTTTATTCATTGTGATGACAAGGTTTAGATCCCTGGAGTGTGTGGCTCTGAGGGATTGGGGTTTCTCTAACTGGAGCATGTCCAACAGCTCAGGGTTTGACGAGGCCTTGTATGTCAAGCAGAGATCACTTCTGAGTAGACGATATGCCACAGAGTATAGCTGGAGTGTTTTAAACGGTCAGCATATGGCATCTGCTTTAGGCCTGTGATATTTTTAGTGAGGTATGTCTGCGGCCTTTCCAGCTGTTGCAGATATCTTGTGAGGTATATACCAAACTGGGCATTATACTCTATAATGGGTCTAATGAGGGATGAGTACAGTGGGACAATGACCTCCTTTTTTCTGGATAAAAAGCCCTTAGTGATGAGGTGCGCCACATAGAAGGATTTCCTGACTGTTGTGGCAGTATGGTTATCGAAGGTGAGACCACTGTCCACCTGTGTCCCTAAGTCTCTCATCACACTTTCAATGTTTAGTGTACTGCCACCTATGTGGTAATTCATGGGTACATGTTTTTTTCCAAAGGGGATAACTATACATTTCTTGGCATTAAGCTTCAGCCCATGGCTCTGGCACCAGGCATCTGTTTCTGTAAGGGCTTTTTGTAGAATATCCACATAATTTGGGGATTCAGTAATGGCTCCCAGTTAGCAGTCCTCTGCGAACTTTGTTAGCCAGAGTCCCTTAGTGTTGGCCTGTACTTCAGAGAAGTAGATGCCAAACAAGAGTGGTCCTAGGACTGAACCCTGAGGTACTCCACTTGTCTGGAGCTGGATATGGAGTCTGCTACTTTTACAGTCTGGGTTTCGTCAGTAAGCCAGTTGGCAACCCTTCGAGTGACCTAGGGATTTATGCCCAGCTTAGTAAGTTTATCTATGATTCCAGAGTGGGGGGATGGTTTTTAAGGCATTGGCGAGGTCCAGATTGGCTGTGTGGACCACGTTACCCTCATCCACAGCTCTGGAGACTGATTCGAAGAAGTCATTCAGGTTCAGGAGACACGATCGGCCCTTCACTAACCCAAACTGGGTGGGGTCCAGTGTATGAAGGTTGCCAATGTCTTTGTTTATAAGTTCCATGATGATGCGTTCCATGCCTTTGCATATCAGGCTCATCAGACTGATTGGGACGGTAGTTCCCTGGTTCCAAGGTGGATCCCCCCTTGTGGATTGGGATAACTGTAGCTGTCCACCACTCAGTGGGCACGAAGCCGGAGGTGAGGCTATAATTAAACATGACACTTAGGTGAGGTGCCAGTTAATTTTGTAGTTCATGTAGTACACAGCCCGGGATGTCATCTGGTCCTATGGATGCTGTATTCTTAGCTTTGGAGAGTGCAGTTTCTACCTGTGTGGCCGTGATTACCGGATTTTGGCAATCTTTTGGTATTGAGATGGGCCCTTTAGGAGGTGAGAGGGGGGTGAAGTTGGCACTAAATCGATCTGCCAGGATACTGGTAATATCCTTGGGATCAGTATATTTAATGCCAGTCTGTTGTAGCTCAGAGCAGATCAGAGCATTGCCATTTAGATTCTTGACATAACTATAGAATGCCTTGTGGTTGTCTTTGGAATCTTTGGCAATTTTATTTTTGTAACTAGGTTTTGAGGATTTTGAGGGATCTCGGCTTCTTAATGAGGCTGGTGAGGGAGTTTTTTGCATCCCAGGATTTTCCTCTTTTCTGCAACAGTTTCTTATTTCTGTTGTATAGTTTGTTTATAGCAGGGGACCACCAGATTGGCTTCCTTTTTTGGAGGAGAGCATTTTGGTTCTATTTGGGATGGCACGATTCATGCACGAGTGGATGTGCTCGTACAGTGCCTTAGTGTAGGATTCAGCAGTCAAACTTTCAGATCCCATCTGCATGGGTGTCATGAAGTTTGTGACTTCTGACTTGAGTAGCATGAAGTTGGCTTTGGAGAAGTTTTCTTCAGAGATTTCCTTACTTGGGGGGGGTGGAGCTGGATGTGGTTGTCAAGGGTGATTTGCTTATGGTTAGACCTGACCAATGAGAGGGTGACCACTAGTGTGGAGCATCCATCTCCCATGTTGGTAATGACCAGGTCTAGGATATTGGAGCCCCTGGTGGGACAATGGATTAGTTGATCCAGGGCATTGGAATTTATGAATTCCAAGAACCATTGGGAAAAGGTGTTGGTACCAGAGTAGTTTTCCCAGTTAATGGCAGGATAGTTGAAATCACCCGGTATTAGGGTGTCTGGTTGTATCTTAATATTTTCCAGTATGTTTAGAAAAGTGTAGTGAGAATCTTGGGGCAGTTTGGATTGCAGTCTTACCTAGTGTTAGTTGCACCTGGAGAATTTCAGGTGCATTGTGTTGCGCAAACTAGCCTGGAGGTGTGAATATCCTTGGTGAATATGGACACTCCTCCACCTTTAGTGTTTCGGTCTTGGTTTTGTGGCCAAAAAGTGTGATAAGAGTTGTAGCCTGGTATTGCAGGTGTGCTCTATGGAGCCTTGAACCAGGTATCAGTTACTGCACAGATCTCAATGTTCTCCATTTTTAGGAGTGCCTCGAGAGAGTGCATTTTGAGGTTTAGACTTCTAGCATTGAGTAGCATTACTTTCAGATTTTGCATGCTTGTATCTGTTGTGGTGGTTATGTCCTTTGAACCTTGCCTAAAAAAGGCACTATAGGGGTGGAAGGAACTTTAGCCAATAACCTGAATCCCAGGGGTGACGGGTGCAGACCATCTCTGGCAAAGCATTGTGGTTTGTCAATAATGTCTTCCCAGGCAAACAGATACTGGATCACCTTTGTATGACACCAGAAGCTTAGCCAGTTGTTGTAGTCAATCATTTTGCCCTTATACTGTGGGGTATCATTCTGGGCAAAGGCAGGATGCGACTCAGGGCTGGGGTCATACCTGCCTGGGCCACATGATCCGAGAGCACTTCCATGTCTCTCTTCATGTAGTCCAGGAAGGTACGTCTCCAGTCATTCACTCCAACATGGACAATGACTGAGTCGTATTTGTACTTGTGAAGTGACTTGAGTGCATGCATTATGTGGCAGATCCTGGCACCTGACAGGCAACTGACTGTAATTTTCTTGTTGTTCAGCCTGGTGAGTGGGACATCAGTGTGCCTGACTATAGAGTCACCTAGGACTAAAATGTTGGATACATTGTCTTGCCTTAGGGGCTGCTGTTGGGTGGCACACTGGTGTTGTGAGCTGTGTGTCACTTTGGTTGTGGCTGGTGTTTGTTTGCATTTCAGCTTTGGAGGTCCTTGTTGCTTGGGCAGGTTAATGTTAAGGGCCTCCGCATATGTGGGTTTAGTGTTGCTATGTGTGGGTGTTGATGGTGTGGGTTTTGAAGGGCTATGAGTTGCTTGAAGTGTAGTGCAGGTGTTGACCTTCCCTTGACTGTCTAGCACAATCTTGGCCGGAGAAAGCTTTGCTTCCAGCTTGGCCATGTCTTTAATAGCTATCTCTTTAATCTTTCTGATATAAAAGCCGCATTTGCGCTGTTTGTCTTTTTATAAGCTCAGCGGATCCTACCCAGCTGTCTTGCAGAGACCTACAACGCCAGAGGGACAAAAGGAGAGACTTTGGTGTGTTTAAGTACCCTTTATTGGCTTTTCTTGTTGCTTATTGCTATTTCTGCCTAGACACTCATTTTCTGGCATTTATTGCTTCTCATAATGCTTATTTTACACTGAAATTGCATTTATTTGCACCTGCGCTTTAAAATTTGTTTTTTGTTGTAAATTGTATTTTTAACTGTTACTGGCTTCCCACTCAAGTGTGACAGCCATTACTGCACTATACAATTGTTTTTGCATTTGTTTCTACTGTTTTCTTGAAAAAAAAAAATCTTGCTATTTTCCTGCCTTACTAAGCTAGAAAAGTCCAGTTTCAGATGCCTGCTGATACCTGGACTGTGTTTAAGATTCTGTGTTTGGCCATACCTTACTTGGGCAAAAAAGGAAGATGTTCTTCATCTTACATTGCTGCAGTCCTTACACTTGGGTAGTCCGCTGTCCTCGGTCGGCCCGAATATCAAAGTATAAGGCTGACGGTCAAGGCGCATTTGACTGACATCAGGACGTCAGGGTACAAATGCGCATGACCGACGTCATATCCTCAGTCTTTTTTGCCGCATGGTCCGATGCAGAAGCAGCATTGCGAGTGCCGGTTGGCGTTCTGAAATTTTTCAATTCCGGAGTTTCAGACCGAGTCAAAGTTGGCTAAGTACCCCGTTGGGGAATATTTTAGTTTTTTCTTGCCTAAGTGGTTTACCGGATGTCAGAAAAAGTGAATAACTGTATTTCTTGTGGGAAACAGATACCGCATAGAGACTATCATACTTTGTGTATTCCTTGTTTAGGGCCTGAGCACGACGTTGTTGGGTGTCGCTCTTGTGCTAGATTCAATAAGCGCACTATAAAGAGAAGGTTGGATTGTGCCAGGTTAGTCTTCGGGAAGCGGTGCAATTATAAAATGCCATTGGATGCTCCGACGCCCACTTCTTCGAAGAAGCGCAAGGACAAAGCAGTTAAGCCTAGACTACAAGAACCGTCCGTATCGGACGCCGGTTCTTTAGAGGTGTCGGTGGAGCCGGTGGTTCCACCGGAGGTTTCTTTAGGTTCCCAGGGAGAGACTTTGTTGTTGCAGGATGTGGCCTCTCAGGAGGCAGGTCAGGCTGAAGGGGCTTCTCAGGTTACTATACTCCCCTCCCTTCCTAGGGTGGTTAGGCCCTCTCCTTCTGTTCCCAAGGCTTCTCCCAGAGGCAGGCCAGGTTTAGCTTCTGTTGGTGTCACCCCTAGTTCTTCAGGAACTGTGCCCAAGAAGCATATGCTTAAAATGGCAGAAGATTTGATTACTTTGATTAGGGGTTCTTTGCCCCCTCCTGATAAGAGACCTAGGGTGGAGCCTGAACTAGGGAGTTTTGAGCAGGCTTCGGATGTTTCAGAGTCTTCGGCTGAAGACTTGCAGGAGTATTCTCCTTATTCTGATTCTGATGTGGATGATTCTACTCCTTCTGCTTCTCCTCCTGAGGATTTTTCTTTTTCAGAAACTCTTCATTCCATGAGGGAGCATTTTAAGTGGGAAGGTCAGGACTTCTCTGATTCCAGGAAAAGGCTTAGGGAATTTTTGTTTTTACCTCAGCATAGGCCTTTGGCTATACCGCCTGTTTTGGATGTGGTGGAAGATGTTTTTACAGAGGCTTCTCTTAATCCTGATTCTTTGCCTCCTGCTCCTGTTAAACCGGATAGGTATTACAGGGTGCCTGAAGCTCATAAGTATCTTTTTAAGAGTCCTAGGGCAGACCCAGAAACTGTTAGTCAGGGGCCTAAGGGTGTTAAGGCTTCTGTTGTCAAGAATCCGGTTCCTACAGATAGAGGCCAGGGCTTTGGATAGATGGGGAAAGAAAGTTTATACTTCTTCCACTCTAGCTATGAGGGCTTTGAATTGCCAGTTCCACATGTTGAAATACCAAAACTATCTCCTTTCACAATTGAAGGCTAAGGTTGATGCTCTGGCAGAAGGTATTGATTGTAAAGAGTTACAAGATTTAGTACATGTTTCTGAACAGGTGGGTAAGCATTCTTTGCAATGTGGTTTTGATGCTGTACAGGCCTTGTCTAGGGTGGCTGCCACTGGGTCAGTTCTTCGCAGGCATGCCTGGCTGAGGGATCAGAATTTATCTGACCATGTTAAAACAAGAATTTTAGATGCTCCTTTACAATCGGATGTGTTGTTTGGTTCTCCTGTTGTCAGTTTTAAAGAAAATGGAAGACAAGGCTAAGTCTATGCAGACTGTTAAAGATTTTTTGCAGGTTCAGCCTCCAAAGTTTAGTAGAAATTGGCCTACTAAGGGGTGGACATATCCTTCTTATGATTCCCAGTCTAGGGGTAGATCTAGACGTGGTAAGGGCAGAGCTCAGGGCTCTTTCAGGCCTAGAACAGGGAGTTCTCCTGCACAGTCTTCAGGTGAGGGCAGGGGTCAGTCCTTTCGTAAACAGACCCAATGACCTACCTTTTCAGCTGCCAGAGCCTTCTCGTCTGGCAGCACCTTTGGGAGGAAGGTTGGCACTTTTCAAAGAAAATTGGAGTTTGATTACCCAAGACAGATGGGTATTGGATATCATACACCACGGTTACAGGTTTTATTTCCATACCTTGCCTCCTTTCAAAGGCATGCCAGACGTTCCTCCTCAACAAAGAATAGAGGCTCACAAGCAAATTTCTCTGTTACTCCAAATAGGGGCCATTCAGCCGGTCCCTATACCAGAAGTGGGCCTAGGATTTTATTCTCGCCTGTTCCTAGTACCAAAGAAAGGGAACACGTGGAGACCAATTTTGGACTTATCTATCCTCAACACTTATCTGGACATTCCCAAGTTCAAAATGTTGACGTTACAGCAGCTTCTACCTCTGTTGGGCAAAGATCATTGGATGGTAACTTTGGATCTCAAGGAGGCTTATCTTCATGTTCCTATCAGACTGAGTTGCAGGAAGTATCTGCGTTTTCGAGCTGGGACTTCTCATTATCAGTTCTCTGCATTGCCCTTTGGCTTATCTACTGTGCCCAGAGTGTTCACGAAAGTTCTGGCTCCAGTGATAGCTTTCCTTAGGTTAAAAGGGATACAGATCTATCCTTATTTGGACGATTGCCTGATTCTGGCTCAAGGAAAGGACGAGCTTATTCATCATTTGGATTATGTGATAGCAGTGCTAAGATGCCTGGGGTATTCTGTGAACAAATTAAAGTCCAGTCTAGTACCCTCTCAGGACATGTGCTTTCTGGGTGTGAGACTGAATACAGCATCCCAGATGGCCTTTTTGACCCCGGACAAACAAAAGAATCTTTCCCTTTACTTTCATCAGTTGTCTCATCAGTCCAGGCTGACTGCAAGGACAGTCCTTCAAGCCTTGGGGTTCATGGCATCTTGTATTCTGGTGCTTCCCAATGCCAAACTGCATATGAGGAAGCTACAATGGTATCTCAAAAATGTGTGGACACAGCACTGCCAGGATTTGGACACTGTCATTCAAATAATACCTTGCATTCAAAAGGAATTGTTGTGGTGGGCTCAGGAATGTCACCTAAACAAGGGACTCTCTGTGACCCGGCCAGAGGCGAGTCAGATTCTAACGACAGATGCCTCAGACAAAGCTTGGGGAGCTCATCTGAATGGAAAGTGGATACAAGACAAGTGGCCTGCCAGACTACAACATCTACATATCAACTTGAAAGAGATGTTAGCAGTCCAGTTTGCATTAATAGCTTTCAAGGATTTACTTCTTCCAGGGCAGGTGTTGATTCTAACAGACAACACAACTGTCATGTGGTACATCAACAAGCAGGGCGGAACACATTCTTATCCTCTATGCAGGCAAGCAATGATTTTGTGGGAGACTGCTCTCAGTTTACAGCTAAATCTTCAGGCAAGGTTTCTGCCGGGAGCACAGAACTCCTTAGCAGATGTGTTGAGCAGACAAATTATGGATCCCCACGAGTGGAAATTGGATCCTCATGTATTTCAGAAATTGACAGAGATCTGTTCGCTTCTCCACTAAACCACCAGCTGCCAAAGTTTTGCACAAAAAGGTTTCATCCCACAGCTAGGAAAGTGGATGCTCTTTCTTTCAATTGGAGCAATCTTCATGTGTATGCCTTTCCGCCTCTGCCTCTCCTCCCAAAGGTACTACTGAAGGCCAGACAAGACAAGCCAAGGATGATTTTGATAGCTCCAGATTGGCCTCGACAGCATTGGTACCCATTATTGAGAAGCCTGGTACGGAAACCTCCATGGCCTTTGCCTTCGATTCCACACCTGTTGTCTCAGGAGGACAGTCATTTGCTCAATGTCAAGCTTCACTCTCTGCACCTAACAGCCTGGCATATTCTGTTTTGAACCATAGTGGGCCTCCACTTCCACAGCAAGTTTTGAATGTTATTTTGGAAGCTAGAAGGCCTAGTACAAGGAAAGTGTACGCAGATAAATGGAAGAGATTTTTATTTTGGAGTGCAGCAAAAGATTTTGATGTTTCTGAGCCTAATTTAAGTGTGGCTCTTCAATATCTTACTGAGTTACTGGACAAAGGTTTGTCCTTCTCTTCTATTAAGGTTCATGCTGCAGCAATTTCGGCTCACTATGATTGTGACCCACCATTGTTTTCTCATCCTTTGTTCAAGCAATTTCTTAGAGGGGCAAAGAATATAAGACCCCCACGAAGAGCTCCTACTCCTGCTTGGGATCTCAATTTTGTGTTGGAGAAACTCACTCTACAACCTTTTGAGCCTGCAGCCACTACTGAATTAAAGTTTTTATCATGGAAGACTGCTTTTTTGTTGGCTATTACCTCTGCAAGAAGGGTTTCTGAGTTGCAGGCCCTTATGGCAGTTGAGCCTTTCTTAATTTTCCATAAGGATAGGGTATCTTTACGTACTAATCCTTCCTTTATGCCTAAAGTGGTTTCTAGTGTGGCTTTAAACCAAACTATTCATTTGCCTACTTTTTATGCAAATCCCCAAAATAAAGGGGAAAAGATTTTGCACACTTTAGATGTACACAGGCAGTTGCGATATTATTTGGACAGGACTAAAGGGTTCAGGCAGTCTCAGCAGTTATTTGTTTCTTTTGCTTTGAGTTCTCAGGGCAAGCCTGTGTCAAAACAAACTATTTCTAAGTGGATTGGGTTTTGCATTGCTTTCTGTTATTCCCATCATGGCAAGGAGATTCCAGCTGGGATTAGGCCTCATTCCACTAGAGCTACTGCCACTTCGACAGCTTTTTTGAGGGGGGTGGCAACTAAGGATATTTTGGAGGCAGCTACTTGGAGTTCAGTGCATACTTTCTCTAGGCATTATCACCTACCACTTTACTCTAAATCCAGGGCTGGTTTTGCCACTGCTGTTTTGCAGGGCATTCTGGCAGCTCCTGCTTCCTTATAGTTTGGCCATCCTCACTTACCTCTGCTTTGGGATTCTACCCAAGTGTAAGGACTGCAGCAATGTGAGATGAAGAACATAGTACAGTTTTGTACCTACCATAAATGTAGATGTTCGAAGGTCCACATTGCTGCAGTCCAATTTACCCTCCCTCCTTCCCCTCTGTAGTTAGAGGCGGTTGTGTGGGTTGGGTTGTCAATAGGGTGTATATTGTATATATTGTACATATTTTTAGTGCTAGCATGGTTGGTTGTTTGTTTGCTGTCTTTTGGTTTTGACCTTTATTTTTAGGGTCTTCTGACATCTGGGGCAAGAAAAGACTGAGGATATGACGTCGGTCATGCGCATTTGTACCCTGACGTCCTGATGTCAGTCAAATGCGCCTTGACCGACGTCAGCCTTATACTTTGATATTCGGGCTGACCGAGGACAGTGGACTACCCAAGTGTAAGGACTGCAGCAATGTGGACCTTCGAACATCTACATTTATGGTAGGTACAAAACTGTACTTTTCTTTGTTCACCAGTGAGAGTGGGGAGCTCTGAACAGCCTACCTGCCCTTGGAGGAGTGGTTTTTGCCCAGAAACTGTAGTTATATTGGCCATTTTGGGCTAATTTCTATCTGTTTAATCTTTCTGATATAAAAACTGCATTTGCACGGTTTTGCGCGCTGGGTAGCTAGGGTTAAACTATTCCCGACTCCACGAAGTCTACTCTTCAGTTTTTCCCTCGGAACTAGACAAACCTTCAACTTTAGCACTCAAACCATTCATTTTACAACCCAATTGCTTAAAACTCATAACAAGCTTTAAATACCCCTAGCACTAGCCCCCCTTATACTGTCCAGAAGGACAAGGCACTCTATTCATCCCCACCAGTCAGTCAGAAAAACAGCTCACTCTACCTATTCAGGCATGTCCAAAGGGCAGTTTCCGGTGTACTCTCCAGTCCATCTAGTGAGTCTGTGCATTTTGAGGCAACTACAACTGCCTCATGTACACAGACAACCCTCTCCTCCTACCACCAAACACTAATATATGCGAGAGATGCAATTATACAGCCAGACTGGAGGCAAAGCTCTCTCAACCCCAGACTGTAACTGACCGTCAAGAGAAGGTTAATACTTGCAACACACCACCAGTTGAGTTGGTTGGGAAGATCCCCTTTTTGCTTTTAGGAACAACTTGAACCTGAAACTGCTTCTGTGTAAAGCTACAGTTCGAGGTATTAGTAACAATCTAAATACTATGCCAAGAGGTTTGAATTTTGGGACCTTTTCATGTGGACACTGTAGTATGTGTCCAGCTATTACAACTATCCAGTCTTTTCAGCATCCCTGTTTAGATTACAAGTTTACTCCTAGGTTTACTGCCACTTGTAACAGTGCTAAGCTAGTATATATTGCCTACTGTGGTTGATGTGAATGTTTCTATGTTGGCAAGACCTCTAGGAGGCTAAGGGATAAGGGTATAAAATCACCTCTATGATATTAGAAACTTGAACCAGCAGAATGCCTTAGCCAAACATCTAGCACAGTTTAGTACACATACTTTCAACTTTATGGTTTTACAGGTAGTGGTGCTGAATGAGAGAGGGGGGAATTTGAATAACCAGCTTGAGATGGTGGAACTGAAATGGATCCTTAGGCTACGTGCGCACATTTTTCCTGGACTGAAAAATTACCCAAGTTTAAAACCGGCACTGGAGGCCTAACCTTTGAAATAAACATATACATATTTTTAAGCTTATAATCTACATAGAGTATAAATATATTCATAATCTTATGATGATATGCTCTAAATACATTCTCCATCTACATTTCTATATGATGGTGTTTTGGAATGTGGAGTGTGATTTTTATATTTTTCTTTTTATATTATATCATACTAGACTGTTATTGTATATATAGTTTTATTGTATTTAGGATTTGATTTTTACATTAACTGGTGCCTTTGACATTTTGTATTTTAGGTATTTTCAGTTTTTATTTGTATAAGTGTTTGTAGCTTTAAGCTCTTGGTTTGCTTTATCATTGCAGCTTAATTGCTTTACTTCATGATGCATATTTACTTCATTGGATTTAATTAGAAGGGTGGGACTTGTGCTGCTATTTAAATTTGGATGGATGGTTTGTTTTTTGAGATCTGAAGAAGCGTGTTACATGCATGAAAGCGCTCATCTCGTTCTATGTTTAATAAATCAAGTTGGATTTTATGAGGCTGGTGGTCCTGCCTTGTTTTTTGTTTTATTTTTTGCTTTCTGGGCTTGGACCTTTGGGCAGCAGCAAACACCTGCTCATTTAAACACTAATATATGCGAGAGATGCAATTATACAGCTAGACTGGAGGCAAAGCTCTCTCAACCCGACTGTAACTGACTATCAAGAGGAGAAGGGTAATACTTGCAACACACCACCAGTCTCACATAGACCTGACAAACCAACACAGGCAAATACACACAAATACACAAAAACATACTTGGAGGCTCCAAATAAAAATCTGCAAAAGTAACAGAGACCTTCAAAGCAGACATCCAAGCAACCTCCACAACCCGTCACCAACCGTGAAACACATACTTCACATAATTAGTGTGCCAGGCAATCACAGTCCTTAAGGCAAAATAACATACCCAACACACTAGTGATAGGCGACTCTATAGTCAGGCACACTGATGTCCCACTAACTAGGCTGGACAAGGAGAAGGTTACAGTTAGCTGACTGTCGGGCGCCAGGATCCGACACACAACACAAGCACTCAGGTCACTCCAGAACAACTGCAAATATGACTCTTGTCATTGTACATGTTGGTGTGAATGACCTAAGACATACCTCCGTGGGCTACATGAAGAGACTTGGAAGAGCTCTCTGATCATGTAGCCCAGGCAGGTATGACCCTGCCCCTGAGCAGCATCCTGCCCTCACCAAGAATGATGCCACAGTATAAAGAAAAAATTATCAACTTTTACAATTGTCTAAGTTTCTGGTGTCATTCAAAGGGGATCCAGTATCTGTCCACCTGGGATGACATGCTTGACAAGCCACGTTGCTTCGCAAGAGGTGGTTTGTGTGCAAGTTAAGATACTTTGGGCATTGTGGTGCTGCACCTCTTAAAGGTGATGGTGAGAGTATGGAAGTTTAGCATAGACTTCCTTTCCCTATTGTGGAAAGAATAGTTGAGGAGGATGAGTTAACCTGGTTGGGTAGTGCCCTTTTTAAGATCAAAGTTCTTCAAGATTATGAATAGTGGGGTTCATGAGTAGTGGGTTAAAAAGAAGAATCTACAAAATACTAGCTACACAAATAAGGGATGCTAGAGGGGAAGCTTGTCTGTTAGCCATTATCCAGTGTTTAATGTGTGTTTCCATTACACAAGGTTTAAGGTATCTCCGTGAAAACTGTAGCTATGTTGGGTTTTTCTTACAGGTTTTACCGAATGGTTTGTCTGACCATTTTACCCTTTGGTTTGGTTTTGTATATAACCACACATGGCATTGAAGGCATTTTCACATTATATACACTGTACTGCACAGTCATTGTGCATCTAGGAGGTTGGCTATAAATGTCTATATCAATTTATGAAAAGGTCACATTGCTGTCCACAGAGTAGGTTAAATATTTCTAGTTGGTTAACAGGCCAGTTGATACTCTGCTTTTAATGGAAACTACTGATCCATATATCTCATAATGTTTTCTGATTTAGAAATTTGGAGAACTCGCTATGACAAATGAATCCAAAGCTTTGATTGGACTTTACCATGGCCAAGTTGCTTGCAAGAAGAATAAATTTGGTACACCACAGAAAGAAGTTACGTAAGTATATTTTTGTGGTTTCGTCCCTCTAAGGTACCCCTTCCCTTCTCTATCCGGCTTTAATTACCCCTACTCCCCACCCTCCTGTACTAGCATTCTTAACATCCATAGCCTAAAATCCACCTTCAGCAACCTGGCTCTGTTTATTCTGAAAATCCTGCTTAGTCATTATACTGCCTATGTCTCACTAATGACTCCCTTCCTTCTCCCCTCTCTTTCATGTTACCTTTCATCTACTTATTATATTTATCTGTACTTTCTCTTCAACTTTTAATCCTGGGAATCTGCATAGCACACTAAGTATGTAATTGTTTGTAATTTTTAAATATATGCAAACTGCTACAAGTCAAAAACAAAAGACTGTATGTACATGTAGCTAGCTTTTTCACTGTTAAAACCTATATATGTATGCATGTTACTATGTATTGCAAAGTGCATTGTCTAAACATAACTGATAGAATTATTTACTTACTGTAGTTGGAGCTTTTCTTCCTGGGCCCCTGCTGAAAAAGGACCTGTGTCCATTCGTACTTTCCTGGTAAACAAATGTAAAATAAAAATAAGTAAATTCTTCACAAAATTTGAGCATAGTAATTTCATTGGTAGGTGACCTGACTCAGGTGGGTTTTTTCAACAGATAACCTCAAAGTTTCTGTGTTATTTGTCCATCAAACACTCAAACTAGAAATCTTTGAGGGATGCTTCCCTGGTTTTTATAGTTGTACCTGTATGGATGTTGCCTACAGAGATGGTAGCCCCTCTTCCACATTTCAGATGTTTCTTTATGTATGAGAACATGTCCAGTGAAGCAGTCTTCCACAGTAACTCTTCTGGGAGCTTCTTCAGCATGTAGAACGAATGATAATCAGAAGAGGAAACACATCAACTCATTAGCCTTTCCTGATGGTAAACAGTGTATTTGTATGCATATCTGTATTGTTAACTTCAAGAGGGCACCTGCAGTATAACACTGAGGATGTAGCCATGATCAGTGCAGGAATTAGGGATTCTCTGATAATGGCAGAGATAGTCTACCCTTTTGCTGAAGGCAGCATTCAGATGGAAGTTTCATTCACCTGTAGAGATTGAGACTTGCTAACATTTTTGCTCTGCAGTTTCCAGTATAACAGCTCCAACGCTCTATGGTATATCCTTATCCGGTAATGCAACTTCAACTAATGTGAATGCTTGCCATCACTACTCCAGCACAGACCAACTTTTCTTGTAGCACAAGCTTTGATTCCTTTAACAGATGTTTTTTTAGCAAAACGAAGTGCACATGTACATTATGTATCATTTTAATTTGAGAATACCAAACTGGATAATTTATTAACTTCAGATTGCTATTTTGTTTTAACTTTTTTGATTTGGTGGGAAGACTGCCCCCCCCCTCCCCCAACACTGGTTTTCTTGTGTATCTTTACAGCATTCTGCAGAGAATGTACATACTTTTCCTGTTTGATACAGTTCATAAGGACGGACACTTTTTTTGCCGTTTGTCAGAAAAGGTTAAAGAAGTTGCTGCACCTAGTCAGCAGGCTGCCATTTTCTATTGGTATCCAAAGATATGAACAAATATGGCTTCCCCAGCATTGCAGAATAGTCTGATTGATGTTACTGCTAAAGACACTGAAGGATTGCGTGCATTTTGTGAAATACTCCCAAATGCTCATTGGATTTTTATTCCTGAACAGAAGCATAATTTACTTGTATACATTTTTACCACGCATAATTTGCAGTTTTTTTTATTCTCTGTTGCTGTTTATTTGTACCTACTGTTAAACATACCCCTGCCATTCCAGTTACATGGCTTATGTTTTTAAAGTTTCTGCTGTGATCAGCATGCTTAACTTTAACAAAAATAAACTGTTAATCAAGTAAATGCAAATAGGCACAAGTGTTTCTACATATAGGTGACCTGGAAGTGCTATTGGGTTAAGTGACTTGCTCAGTCACCCATTAAGCAAATAGTCTGAATTAAAGAAATAGGATAAAACCAATTAACAGGTTTTAGCCTTTAGCTGTACTAATCTGTCTGATCATGTTTCTGACAGAGGCAGTAGGCATAAACAAGCAAGTCTCTGCAGCATATGCTCACCCAGGTTAAGTTTGTCATTACTGCATTGATATTGTGTGTCTTCTGTTTGTAATCCTTGGCATGCCCTGAAAGAGTGTTCCTCAGAGTCCTTTGAGAGTACCTGGTTAACAAATGAATAGTTTTAATTTGTTCACTTGGACATCAACAGGTAGCGCAGGCTCTTTGTAGTATAACAGTTTTGCATCTTTAAAAATTAATGGATTTATACAAGGTTTCCTTTAGGATGTGACACACAAGGACTGGGTAGCATCAAGTAACTCAGCTTTAAGTGAGTAGTGGGAACAGTTTGTCTTTGGGTCTTTGTGATTTCTTGCCAGTTTAATCAGTCCGATATCCTGCGCTGTGTGTGGAGGAATCTCTAGCCATTTGTGGCTACTAGAGGCTTCGTGGGATTGTCAGACTCTTACTTGTTCACGTCTTCCTTCTGCCAGTCATTACTGGTCAGTCACTACTTTGTAGTTTGCTGGTTGAAGCTCAAAATTAGACGCTGTTTCCTGGCATTCTGTTATATTTAGCAGTGTTTTTATTTACTTTGTGCAGGTTAACCTAACTTTTTGTTTAGATGTTTTAAAAAAAACACCAGATGCATATAATAAAACAAGTAAAATGGGTGTGAATAAAATAATGATATTGAATATCTGAAATTGTAAATTTTGGGCAGTAACTTAAGATTTCAAAAATAGGTCCTCTAACCCCATCAAAAGCTATTTCAAAAAGGTGAGTTTTAAGTGCCTTGTGAAAGCCATCCAAGTATAGATGCTGTTGAAGCCATTGAGGTAAGTTCCACAGGTGGGATTTTGAAGAGAAAAGGAGCACGCACCTCTGAAGTATCAAGATGCACCTGTGGAACTAGCAGCTAGCTACCCATGCACAGCAGAGTGCAAAACTTGAGTACGATTTATTCAACTAAGTGTGACCTAAGTTATTAAAGAGACTATATTGGCAGCAAAATTCTGAAACATACTGTCAGCCAATCAAAGCGGTGCAGAAGGAAGGTACTATGTTAGCAACAACAACTCCTAGAAGAAAAAGGCTGGCAGAAGTTACTGTGCTGCTGATCTGGTTTCATGTTTCTAAGTCCCATGTAGAGGGTATTACAACATTCCAGCCTGGAAGAGACTACTGTTGAGAGATCAACATGAGACAGATGCTTTTTCTTGGAGATGTTTTGTAAAAGTAAATGGGATGATTTTGACAGCTGATAGTTGGTACCAAAGTGTAAACCTGTAATGTAGTGTAACAGATTAGATGTTCATGTTTCACTCTTGCAGTCATCACAATTGGGGTTATCCTGCCAGGGGTAGCCCTCAGTCGGCCCGAATACCAGAGACTTAGTATTTCTGCGTCGGTTGCTGTCGCTTCAGGACTGACATCCGGTCGTCAGTGGTATAAAAACAGGCAGCCGATGCCATTACTTCGGTCTTTCTTGCCAAGGAGCCAGAAGCAGTTCGTACGTGTGCTGTTCGGCCACTACCTGAGTTTTTATTTCCGAAATTGAAGTTGAAGTATTTTAAAGATAAGTACCCCATTGGGGATCCTTTTTTCTTGCTCTAACCGATGTCAGAAAAAGTTAACAATTGTCTCGCCTGTGGAAAGCAAATACCACACTGAGATTTCCATTCTTTTACTGCATCACCTGTTTAGGCCCAGATCACGACGTCCCTCGCTGCCGGTTTTGTGCTTTGTTCCTCATCGGGCCCTTATTGTAGCTAAATACTTTAGCTGTCTATCTCCATATTCCGAAATGGCTTTGGTAAGCCATACGACTACCGATCTTAAAAAAAACATAAGGATAAAGACAGAGACAGACCTCACAGGTCCAAAACTGCCAACGACGCTTCCGTTAAGCTAGTCGCCAGTTTGCCGGTACTCACTGAGGTGCTTTCGCTGCCCCTGATGCCCGCTTCAATGGATTTGCAGGCTGCTACTGATACCCTTTCAGAGTCCGGTTGCCGCTAGACTCTTCTTTGATTACGGAACCTGCGGATGTCTCTACCTTGGATGGGTCCAGAGCTGCTGTGAAGGCTCCGGCTTCTGAGGAAGTTTTTTGCACTAGTAATACTCGACCCAGACAGACTTCTTTCGCATTTTCAGTTCTTTCTAAACCTACTAAGTTTTTAAGGCCCGGAGTACGAGCTATGCCAAAAAAAAACGATTCAAGCGCCTGCGTCCTTGCCACAATCACAGATGCTTAAAATGGTGAAAGACCTTATCATGCTGATTAGGGGAAGCCACCCTTCCCCTGCAAAAAGGAAAAGAGACCTGTCCCCAGCAGCTTTATCTGACTAAGAGTCCGACTCTGAGGTTTCTGATAATGAAGACCTGCTAATATCTGCTTATGAGGATTCAGATGCAGAAGAATCCATTCCTTCTGTCTCTCCTCCAGATGATTTTTTTTTTGGTGAAGCCCTACATACTTTGAGAGAGCATTTCCATTGGGAATGCCAGGATTATCCTCAGTCCAAAAAGAAACTCTGGGAATTTTTAGATTTACCATAGCACAGACCCGTAGCTGTCCCTCCTGTCCTAGATGTGGATGATGTCTTTATGGAATCCAGCCTAACTCCTGATACTGTACCTCCTGCTCCCAGGAAACGTGGCAGGTACTACAGACTCCCTGACCCAGAGGTTATCTCCCAAGCACTTAAAGGAATCAAAGCAACTACAGCTAAGAATCCCTCCCCCTCTGACAGGGATTCCCGAGCGTTAGACAGATGGGGTAAAGTATACACTTCTGCAACTGTTGTCATTAGAGCATTAAATTGTCAGTTCCACATGCTGAAATACCAGCAGCATACTATGGAACTTATTAAGCATAAATGATCTACTTTCCCTGACTGTGCAGAAAATAAAGAATTACAGGAGCTAATGCATTTTGCAAGCCAAGTCAGCACGCATACCCTGCAATGTGGGTTTGACGCCCTAGAAGCATCTTGCATGGCAGCTGTTACACGTTCTGTACCTAGAAGGCAAGCGTGGCTTAAGGAACAGACCTTGCCAGACCATGTTAAATCAAAATTCGCACCTCTGAACAAAGACTATCTGTTTGGCACCAAAGCAGAAGAGGTTTTAAAAAATATGGAAGAAAAAGCTAAGTCTATGCAGACAGTCAAAGATTTTTTTGCAAGACCCCCAGACAACAGTCTCAGGGTATGCAGAGATCTAAGCAATGGAGTTACCTCCACTTCTAAAACAGGGAGTGCTAAGCCACCCTCTTATGGAAAGAATTTACAATGACTTCTCAACTCCTCCCCTCACCTCTGCCCAATTGCTCGTACCCCTAGGCGGAAAACTTGCCTACCATGCCAAAAACTGGGCCTCCATCACCAATGATCGATGGATCCTCAACATAGTATCCCAGGGGAACATTTTATTTCCACACACTGCCAACCACAAAAGGGTTTCCAGATCTTCCTCCAAACCATTGGGCAGAGGCACAAAACCAAGGTGAGTCCCCTGCTCTCCTTAAGGGCAATTCAGCCTGTTCCTGCAGAACAGATGGGCCTAGGTTTTTATTCCAGACTTTTCCTCGTACCCAGAAAAGAGGGCACCTGGCATCCAATCTTAGATCTATCCATTCGAAGCACGTTCCTGGTGGTACCAAAATTCAAAATGCTCACTCTACAGCAGCTTCTCCCTATGCTGTCCAAAGATGCCTGGTTTGCCACCCTAGACCTAAAGGAGGCCTTTCTGCATATACCAATCAGGGACTCCTGCAGGAAATATTTATGTTTCAGGGCAGGATCTATACATTATCAGATCTCTGCACTTCCCTTTGGCTTATCCACTGCTCCCAGAAAGCAAATGCCTGACTCCAGCCATTGCCTTTTGCAGACAGATATTCAATTTTATCCCTACTTGGACGACTGCCTGATTCAGGCAGACAGGAAAAGCTGTTGCAGCACCTGAAATTTGTAAAGGGCTTTCTAACCTCACTGGGCTGCACTTTCAACAAAAAGAAATCCAACTAGTCCCCAGTCAAAAAATTGTATTCCTGGGAACAAGCTTGGACACAGCATCCCAGATGGCATTCCTTACTCCAGAAAAACAAGCCCATCTGACAGGCTACTTCTCTCAAATGGCCACCAGAACACAGTTATCTGCAAAGAAAATCCTGCAAGCTGTTCATGGCCTCCTGCATTCTACTAATTCTATACGCCAGACTGCATATGAGGAAACATCTATGGTACTTAAAATTTTTTTGGTGCCAACATTCTCAGGACCTGGGAACTACCATACCTATGATACCTTGTCTAAGGAAAGCATTCCTTTGGTGGGCAGCGGCATGCAACACAAGGGATTTCCCTTTACACAACCCCATGCTGCCCAGACCCTAACCACAGATGTATCAGACTATGCCTGGGGTGCACATCTGGACGGCAGATGCATTCAGGACCACTGTAACCCAAGTCAAATTCACCTTCACATCAACCAGAAAGAGATGCTAACTGTTCAGCATGCTGTAACAGCTTTCAGATCCCTACTCTGTCCAGGGCCTCTTCTAATCAAAACCGACAACACCACAGTGATGTGGTACATCAGCAAACAGGGGGGAACCACTCTTACCCACTCTGCAGGCTAGCCACGACCCTTTGGAACACGGCCTCAGCCATTCATATTCTCCTGCAAGTCCAATTCTTGCTAGGCAACCAAAACTGTCTGGCAGACAACTTAAGCAGAAATCTCCTAGACCCACATGAGTGGCAATTAAACCACAACACCTTCAGCCTTGTGACCTAGAAATGGGGTACCCCCAAGGTGGACCTGTTTGCCTCCCCCTACAACCACCAGCTCAGCAAATTCTGCACCAGGGAACCTCGCAGCAAAGCCTGGAAAGTGGATCCCCTGTCCTTCCATTGGGGAAACCTCTCAATCTATGCAGCCCCCCTTCCTCTTCTTACCCAGAGTACTACTCAAAATAAGGGGGGAGAGACCAAGGGCAATCCTGATTGCCCCAGACTGGACATGCCAGCACTGGTATCCACTACTGCACAGTCTCTCTCCATTGGCTCCATGACACCTCCATCAGATTCCAACCTCCTGACTTTGCAGGAGGGAGTGTTCTTGCATCCACAATTACACGCCCTGAACCTGACAGCCTGGCTTATTCCTTGACTTCTCCTTCAGTGCCCAGCCTAAGCAAGCAGGTCCTGGATGTTGTACATGAAGCTAGATGAACCAGTACTAGAAAATCCTGTGCTGACAAGTGGAAAAGGTATTGTTCCTGGATCCAGAGTAAAGGCACTGAACCAGCACAGCCATCCTTGCCTCTCATCTTGGATTACCCAGCAGACCTACGGCACAGGGGCCTTTCCTTCTCTTTCATTAAAGTCCATGTCTCTGCCATCTCTGAACATTACAGCACTGAGCCACCTCTCGTCTCACACCCTCTCATCAAGCAGTTCCTGAGAGGGGCTAACAAGTTAAGGCATCCAAGAAGGGCCCCTATCCCTGCTTGGGACCTTAACTTTGTGTTGGAAAAGCTCACCCCCCCCCCCCCCCCCACACACACACACTTTGAGCCTGCAACTTCAGCAGAGTTAAAATTCCTCTCTCGGAAAACAGCCTTGCTTTTGGCCTTCACTTCAGCTAGAAGAGTGTCTGAGCTACAAGCACTTATGGCTGTGGAGCCCTTCATCATTTTCCATGCGGGACAGGGTCTCCCTCAGGACTAAACCCAACTTTCATGCCTAAAGTGGTGTTCAGTGTGGCTCTCGACCAATTTATTCATTTGCCTGCCTTTTTCCATAAACCTCAAAATAAGGGGGAAAGGATCCTGCACTCTTTAGATGTGCACAGACAGCTCAGATTCTACCTGAATAGGACTGCGCCCTTTAGGAAATCTGACCAGTTACTAGTCAGCTTTGCACCAGGGGCAGAGGGCAATGCCATATCAAAACAAACCATCTCTAAATGGATAGCACACTATATCCATTTCTGTTACAAACACCATGGAAAACCACCCCCACAAGGGGTCAGAACACATTCCACTAGAGCAACTTCAACCTCTATAGCCTTTCTCAGAGGAGTTTGTACCAGGGACATTCTGGAAGCTGCAACATGGAGTTCTGTTCATAACTTCACCAAGCATTACCACCTGCCTATCTTTTCCAAATCCAGGGCAGGCTTTGCATCCGCAGTCCTGCAGGGCATACTAGCCAACCCTAACACTTCTTGACTGCCTCCACCCATTCTTCAACTTTGGGAATCAACCCAAGTGTGATTACTGCAAACAGTAAAGCATGAAGAACATAGTACAGTTTTGTACACTTACCATAAGTGTAGATGTTAGAGAGTGTATTCACTGTTGCAGTCCTGGATGTCCTTCAAGGATGCATCTGCAGTCCTAACAAATGGGTTGTTCTGCCTCAGGCAGCCCTTCGGTCGGCCGGATTCCAAAGTCTGGGTCTGGCCTTGGCTGATGTCGCACTTCACCCGACGTCATAGCTGCTGTTAATTGGGTATAAAGGCATCAGCCGACGCCCTTTTCCTCTGTCTTTCTTGCCGCGTGGCGCCCGAAGCAGAAGCTGTTCACAAGTGCCGGTCAGTCAGAACCAGAGATTGCTACTACCGAAGACTTCTAAAAAGCTAAGTACCCCATTGGGGACTCTTTCTTGCCTCAGCCGATGTCAGAAAAAGTGAATAACTGTTTAACTTGTGGGAAACAAATACCTCAAAGATTTCCACTCTTACTGCCTACCTTGTTTAGGCCCAGACCACGACGTAGCAGCTTGTCTAGCCTGTGCTTCCTTCAACCGACGGACACTTAGACGTCGGTCGGAGTTTGCAGAGGAGTTTTTCGGCTCCGCTTTTGCTTACAACATGCCGTCGGAAACTCCGACTTCACAATTAGCTAAAAAGCGTAAGGAAAAGGACCGACACTCGCGGTCCGCGGTTTCGGCCGAAACCGCGGTTAAGCCAACCGCGAGTGTCTCTGTTTCGGCTGAAACAGAGTCCACGGTTCTTCCTTCGGCCGAAAGCATACCTCCTACAGCCGAGGCCTCATCCAGCATGGCTGCATCTGCTACTGAAATCCCACCTGCTCTTACAGGTTCTCAGGATTTATCAGATACTATCCCTTTAGATATATCTACTCCTGCACGTGGAGCTGCTAGACCCCCTGCATCCATGTCAATTAAGGCTTTTTCCAGGGCTAAAGCAGCTAAATCTTCAAAGACCGTGCCTGCTAAAACCCCCTCTCACAGGCCTAGCCCTAGTACTCAAATGCTCAGTCTAGCAGAGGATCTCATTTCTTTGATCAGGCGATCCCAGTCTCACCCTGACAGGGCCTCTCAACCCCCTCCAGAGAAGAGGCCTAGAGCAGAGCCGCCTGAGCCAGTTTCTACAGATTACTCTTCTGATGATTCAGAAAATACTAATCCTCCAGAAGGCCCTTATTCTCCATATGAGGACTCTGATGCAGAAGACTCCATCCATTCTGCCTCTCCTCCTGAGGAATTTTCTTTTGGGGAGACCTTGCATGCTATGAGAGAACAATTTCAATGGCAGGCCCAGGATTTTTCAGACTCTAGGAAAAGGCTTAGGACCTTTTTTACATTTGCCACAGCATAGGCCTTTAGCCATTCCTCCAGTACTTACAGTTGTGGATGATGCATTTAATGATGCTTGTACTGCCCCTGACTCTCTTCCTCCGGCCCCTGCTAAGCCCGACAGATACTACAGGGTTCCGGACACACATTATCACTTATATAAGGCTCCTATTGCAGATCCTGAAACTATTTCACAGGGCCCCAAAGCTGTAGCAGCTGCCTCTGCGAAAAACCCCCTCCCCTCTGAAAGAGAATCTAGGGCATTAGAGAGATGGGGTAAAAAAGTTTATACTTCTGCTACTCTTTCGGCTAGGGCCTTAAACTGTCAATTCCACATGATTCAGTATCAGGAATTTCTGTTAGATCAGCTAACTAAAAAACTGTCCTCGCCTGAACCTTTAGACCGTAAGTCCCTTCAGGATTTAGTACATAACACTCAGCAGGTCAGTAATCATTCCTTAAAATGCGGCTATGATGCACTGGAGGCTTCCTTTAGATCAGCTATGACTGGTACAGTGATCAGAAGGCATGCATGGTTAAAAGAGCAATCCTTACCAGACCATGTAAAGTCAAAGCTTCTAGATGCTCCCATGGAAAAACACAGTTTGTTTGGCTCCCCTGCACAGCAAGTGTTGAAGGTGGAAGAAAAAGCGAAATCTGTCCAGACAGTCAAGGATTTCTTACAGGTCCAGCCTCCGAGGTTTAGTAGGAACTGGCCTTCTAAGAATTGGTCCTTTCCAGACACCACCAGAGCACAGAGAGGCAGAAATAGGCGCCCAAGAGGCAGAGGTCAATCCAGAGGTGCCTACAGTGGCAGCCTAACAACCAGAGAAGTACTGCCACAGATCCAGCCACTACCACTTCCACAGGACAATCACAGTGACTTGGCTCTGAAACCGCCTACCAGGGAACAACTACAAGCACCCTTAGGCGGAAAGCTAGCCTTATTTTCAGTAAACTGGCATTACATTACAGGAGACAAATGGATTTTACAGACAATAGACAAAGGCTACAGGTTTCACTTCCATACTTTACCAAGGAAGAGAGGAATGCCAAACCTACCTCCAAACCAAAAGACAAACGCTCTAGAGCAAATAGACCACTTACTAAGGATGAGAGCTATAGAAAAGGTACCGGCTATGGAACAAGGACAAGGATTTTATTCCAGACTTTTCCTGGTACCAAGAAAGGAAAACCAATGGAGACCTATCCTCCACCTGTCCGCTATGAACACATATCTCATTGTTCCAAAATTCAAGATGCTGACCCTACAGCAACTTCTTCCCATGCTGGGCAAGGAGTCTTGGCTGGTGACTCTAGATCTCAAGGAGGCATACCTGCACGTCCCCATATGACCAAATTGCAGAAGATACCTCAGATTTCTTGCAGGATCAGAGCATTATCAACTCTCAGCATTGCCTTTTGGCTTATCTACTGCGCCCAGAGTATTCACGAAATGCCTGGCATCAGTAATTGCTCATTGCAGGCTCCAGGGAATTCAAATTTATCCATACCTGGACGACTGCCTGTTACAAGCGGACAACAAAAACAAATTAACAAAAGATTTGAGAAAGGTTATTCACCTATTGCAAGCCCTGGGATACACAGTCAACACAAAAAAGTCAAGGCTGATACCATCCCAAAGGATAACTTTCTTGGGTGCAGAACTGGACACATCAAACCAAATGGCATTCCTCACAGCAGAAAAGCAGAAGCAACTACCACTCTATTTCATGGCATTAACAACGCAGAACCAGCTTACAGCAAGGAAAATCCTGCAAGCCCTGGGTTACATGGCATCCTGCATAATATTGATTCCACATGCCAGACTACATATGAGGAAGTTGCAATGGTACCTAAGGAATTTATGGTCTCAGCACAAGCACAGCCTAGAAACCCAAATTCCAATAATTCCATGCCTGAAGCAAGAATTCCAGTGGTGGGCCCAGGCCTGTCAATTGAACAAAGGACTGCCCTTCCACAGGCCTCACCCAAGCCAGACTATCGCCACGGACGCCTCAGACCTCGGTTGGGGGGCACACATGGTGGACAAGTGCATACAAGGCTTATGGACTCAAAACCAGCTGAACCTACACATAAATCAAAAAGAGATGCTGGCAGTAAAGCAGGCAATTCAGACATTCAGACCGTTTCTTCAACAGGGTCATTTGCTGATAAGGACTGACAACCCCACAGTTATGTGGTATATCAACAAACAGGGAGGCACACATTCATATCCTCTATGCCGGATGGCAATGGACCTCTGGAATGTGGCCCTGAACCTCAACATTCAGCTCCAGGCCATGTTTGTGCCAGGAAAAGAAAATATACTAGCAGACATCTTAAGCAGAACTACCACGGATGCCCACGAATGGATGCTGCATCCAGACATCTTCAAATCCATTACAAGGAAATGGGGACTACCAGAAATAGACCTGTTCGCATCCCCACACAACCACCAATTGGAAAAATTCTGCACAAGGACATACCACCCACTTGCTTGGAAGGTGGACTCCCTATCCTTCAGTTGGGAAAACCTGACAGCATATGCATTCCCACCTCTTCCTTTGATGCACAAAGTGCTACTGAAGATCAAAGAAGGTCACCCAAGGATCATCCTGATAGCTCCAGACTGGCCGAGACAACATTGGTACCCGCTACTGAGGAGTATGTCTCGGGAACACGCATGGCCTCTACCCCTAGTTCCTCTACTGCTAACACAGAACAACTTCAAAATCCTGCATCCAAACTTGAAAACACTGCAGCTAGCTGCTTGGAACATTACATAAGACAAAATAACCCAGATTTATCTCAAAGGGTTAAAGACATTATCTTGGAGGCTCGCAGACCCTCAACAAGGAAAACTTATTCAGCAAAATGGAAAAGATGTCTCATTTGGAGTGCCACAAAAGGAGTAGATGCATCATTGGCAAACATAGCTAACATCCTGGAATATTTAGCAGAGCTTTTCCACAATGGCCTGTCTTACTCCTCCATTAAGATTCATGCATCAGCAATTTCAGCAGAATACAACATGGATCCTCCAGTCTTTTCTCAACCTCTACTCAGGCAGTTTCTGAGAGGAATTAAAAATGTAAAGCCACCAAGGAAACCACCATTGCCTACATGGGACTTGAACTTTGTGTTAGAAAAGTTGGCACTCCCCCCTTTTGAACCAGCAGCAACAGCAGAATTACAGTACTTATCTTGGAAAACTGCTTTCCTGCTTGCAATCACTTCAGCAAGAAGGGTTTCTGAATTACAGGCATTAATGGCAGTACAGCCCTTCCTTATCTTCCATCAGGATAGAGTGTCCATGAGAACTAATCTTACTTTCATGCCAAAGGTGGTCTCCAGGGTATCATTAAACCAAGCAATCCACCTACCAACATTCTTCCCCAACCCACAGAACAGGGGGGAAAGACTACTGCATACCTTGGATGTGCACAGACAATTGCTCTACTACCTGGACAGAACCAAAAACAATAGAAAAACTGACCAGCTTCTGGTAGCATATGCAACAGGAATGCAAGGAAAAGCAATTTCAAAACAGACAATCTCAAAATGGATAGGAAATTGTATTAGATTTTGTTACTCTTTTCATGGAAAGGCAACTCCAGAAAACATCAGACCTCACTCCACAAGGGCTACAGCCACTACTACAGCTTTCTTACGAGGAGTGGCTACCAAAGACATTTTAGAGGCTGCTACTTGGAGCTCCGTGCATACATTTGCCAAGCATTATAATCTACCTTTATACTCCAGATCCCGAGCAGGTTTTGCCACTGCAGTTTTGCAGGGGATCTTAACTACACCATAAGCTCTTAGTGCCTCCTCCCCCAGTTTGGCTATGGTATTCTACCCATTTGTTAGGACTGCAAATGCATCCTTGAAGGACCTAGTACAGTTTTGTACCTACCATAAATGTAGATGTCAGAGAGGTATGCATCTGCAGTCAGGATTACCCACCCTCCTTCCCCTCTGTGGTACTCCTAGGGTATTTGCCCATCTTGTAGCTAGCTGGGGGAATCTATTATGGTGTATTTGTTTGTATATATGTATATACATGTTTATTTTTATTTGCTCTCTACTGTTTGGAATCATTTGCATTTATCCAAATTTAGCCTTCCTAGAGGGCGCCTGGCATCTGGGGTAAGAAACACTGAGGAAAATGGCGTCGGCTGATGCCTTTATACCCAATTAACAGCAGCTATGACGTCGGGTGAAGTGCGACATCAGCCGAGGCCAGACCCAGACTTTGGAATCCGGCCGACCGAAGGGCTGCCTGAGGCAGGACAACCCATTTGTTAGGACTGCAGATGCATACCTCTCGGACATCTACATTTATGGTAGGTACAAAACTGTACTTTTCCCACTCACCAGCCCCCTTGTCTCTCTCTTCCTCACTCCTTACAGAGCTATTGGTATTTACTTTTTACTGGTGGTGTTATTCCACCATAACTTAGCTCCCTATTTCGGTGTAATTATAATATGCCGTCGGATCCTCCGACGCCCGCTTCCACGAAGAAGCGTAAAGACAAATCTTTAAAGCCTAGGCAGGATGATTCGTCCGTTTCGGACGCCGGTCCTTTAGAGGCTACAGTGCAGGTGGATCCGGCTGAAGTTTCTGTTGAGTCCCAGGGGGAAACTTTGATTTTACAAGATGTGGCCTCACAGGAGGCAGGTCAGGCTGAAGGGGCCTCTCAAGTTACTATTCTCCCTTCTATGCCTAAGGTGGTTAGGCCTTCTGCTACTGTTTCTTAGACTCCTTCTAAGGGCAGGTCTGTTTTGCCTTCCTCTGGTGTCAGTTCTGGTTCTTCAGGGTCTGTACCTAAAAAGCACATGCTTAAAATGGCAGAAGATTTGATTACTTTAATTAGAGGTTCTATGCCCCCTCCTGATAAGAGGCCCAGGGTAGAGCCAGAGTTGGAATGTTTGGAGCAGGCCTCAGATGATTCAGAGTCTTCTGCTGAAGACATTCAAGATTTTCCTCCTTATTCTGATTCTGATGCAGAGGATTCCGCTCCTTCTGCTTCTCCTCCAGAGGATTTTTCTTTTTCAGAAACCCTACACTCTGAGGGAGCATTTTAAGTGGGAAGGACAGGATTTTTCAGATTCAAGGAAGAGGCTCAGGGAGTTCTTGTTTTTACCACAGCACAGACCCTTGGCTATACCTCCTGTTTTGGATGTTGTTCAGGATGTTTTTTCGGAGGCTTCATTTAATCCAGATTCTATGCCTCCTGCACCAGTTAAACTGGACAGGTATTATAGGGTACCTGAGGCTCATAAATATCTGTATAAGAGTCCTAGGGCGGACCCAGAAACTATTAGTCAGGGGCCTAAGGGTGTTAGAGCCTCTGTTGTAAAGAATCCTGTCCCTCTAGATAAGGAAGCTAGAGCTTTGGACAGATGGGGTAAGAAGGTGTATACCTCTTCTACTTTAGCAATGAGGGCTTTAAATTGCCAGTTTCATATGTTGAAGTATCAGAATTTCCTCCTTTCTCAGCTAAAATCTAAAGTGGATGCTTTGGCAGAGGGCATAGAGTGTAAAGAATTGCAAGATTTGGTGCATGTATCTGAACAGGTGGGGAAGCATTCTTTGCAGTGTGGTTTTGATGCTTTACAGGCTTCTTCTAGAGTGGCTGCCACTGGTTCAGTTCTTCAGAGGCACGCCTGGCTTAAGGATCAGAATTTATCTGAACATGTTAAATCTAGAATTCTGGATGCCCCTTTACAGTCGGACGTGTTGTTTGGTTCCCCTGTGGAGTCTGTTTTGAAAAAATGGAAGACAAGGCTAAGTCTATGCAGACTGTTAAAGATTTTTTGCAGGTACAACCTCCAAAGTTTAGTAGAAATTGGCCTACTAAGGGGTGGACGTACCCTTCTTCTGATTCTCAGTCTAGGGGTAGATCTAGACGTGGTAGGGGCAGAGCTCAGAGTACCTTCAGGTCCAGAACATGGAGTTCGCCTGCTCAATCTGCTGGTGAGGGTAGGGGCCAGTCCTTTCGTAAACAGGCCCAATGACCTGCATTTTCAGCTGCCAGATTTTTCTTGCCTGGCAGCTCCTTTGGGAGGAAACCTAGCTCTCTTCAAGCAAAACTGGCTTTTAATCACCCAGGACAAATGGGTATTGGACATTATAAACCAAGGCTACAAGTTCTATTTCCATACATTGCCTCCTTTCAAAGGCATGCCAGACGTTCCTCCTCGGCAAAGGATAGAGGCTCACAAACAGATTTCATTACTTCTTCAAATGGGAGCTATACAGCCAGTCCCTCTGTCAGAAGTGGGTTTAGGATTTTATTCTCGCCTGTTTCTAGTACCAAAGAAAGGGAACACGTGGAGACCGATTTTGGATTTATCTCTCCTCAATACTTATTTGGACATTCCAAAGTTCAAAATGTTGACGTTACAACAGCTTTTACCTTCACTGGGAAAAGATCACTGGATGGTAACTCTGGATCTAAAAGAGGCTTATCTTCATGTTCCTATCAGGCCCAGTTGCAGGAGGTATCTGCGTTTTCGGGCTGGAAGTTTACATTATCAGTTCTCTGCATTGCCCTTTGGCTTATCTACTGCGCCCAGAGTGTTCACAAAGGTTCTGGCTCCAGTGATAGCCTTTTTCAGGTTGAGAGGAATACAGATTTATCCTTATTTGGACGATTGCCTGATTATTGCACAAGACAAGGACAAGCTTCTTCAGCATCTACAGTATGTGATGGTGGTGTTAAGATGCCTAGGGTATTCTGTGAACGAAACAAAGTCCAGTCTAGTACCCTCTCAGGACATGTGCTTTCTGGGTGTGAGACTGAATACAGCTTCCCAGATGGCCTTTTTGACCCCGGACAAACAAAGAAGCCTTTCTCTTTATTTCCATCAAATGTCTCTACAGTCCAGGCTGACTGCAAGGACAGTCCTTCAAGCCTTGGGGTTCATGGCACCTTGTATTCTGGTGCTTCCCAATGCCAAACTGCATATGAGGAAGCTTCAATGGTGTCTCAAAAACGTATGGACACAACACTGCCAAGATCTGGACACTGTCATTCAGATAATACCTTGCATTCAGAAGGAATTTTTGTGGTGGGCGCAGGAATGTCACCTAAACAAGGGACTCTCTGTGACCCGACCGGAGGCGAGTCAGATTCTAACGACAGATGCCTCTGACAAGGCTTGGGGAGCACACCTCAATGGAAAATGGGTGCAAGACACGTGGCCTGTCAGACTTCAACATTTGCATATCAACTTGAAGGAGATGTTAGCAGTCCAATTTGCATTGATGGCTTTCAAGAATTTACTTCACCCAGGGCAGGTGTTGATTCAAACAGACAACACTACTGTCATGTGGTACATCAACAAGCAAGGGGGAACTCATTCGTACCCTCTTTGCAGGCAAGCGATGATTTTGTGGGAGACTGCTCTCAGTTTACACCTCAATCTTCAGGCAAGGTTTCTACCAGGAGCACAGAACTCCTTAGCAGATGTATTGAGCAGACAAATAGTGGATCCTCACGAGTGGAAATTGGATCCTCATGTATTTCAAAAGTTGACAGTGTCCTGGGGAACTCCAGACATAGATCTGTTCGCTTCTCCACTAAATTACCAGTTGCCAAAGTTTTGCACAAAAAGGTTTCATCCCACAGCTTGGAAAGTGGACGCTCTGTCATTCAGTTGGAACAATCTTCATGTATATGCCTTTCCTCCTCTGCCTCTTCTACCCAAGGTACTCTTGAAGGCCAGACAAGACAAGCCATCCATGATTCTAATAGCGCCGGATTGGCCTCGACAACACTGGTACCCACTACTGAGGAGTTTGGTACGAGAGCCTCCATGGCCTCTGCCTTTGATTCCGCACCTTTGTCTCAGGAGGGCAATCACTTTCTCAATGTCAGAATTCAGTCTCTGCATCTAACAGCCTGGCATATTCTGTTTTAGACTCTGGAGGTTCTCGGCTTCCACAACAAGTTTTGAATGTTATTTTGGAGGCCAGGAGGCCTAGTACAAGGAAAGTTTACGCTGATAAATGGAGGAGATTTTTTATTTGGAGCAAAGGGAAGGACTTTGATGTTTCCAAGCCTAATTTAAGTGCTTCTCTACAATATCTTACTGAGTTATTGGACAAGGGTTTGTCCTTCTCTTCCATAAAGGTTCATGCTGCAGCCATTTCGGCTCATTATGACTGTGTCCCTCCTTTATTCTCTCATCCTTTGTTTAAGCAATTTCTCAGAGGGGCAAAGAACATAAGACCCCCACGTAGAGCTCCTACTCCTGCTTGGGATCTCAATTTTGTGTTAGAAAAGCTTACTCAACAACCTTTTGAGCCTGCAGCTACTGCCGAGTTAAAGTATTTGTCATGGAAGACTGCTTTTTTGTTGGCCATTACTTCTGCAAGAAGGGTTTCTGAATTACAGGCCCTTATGGCAGTGGAGCCTTTCTTGATTTTCCATAAGGATAGGGTATCTTTGCGTACTAATCCTTCCTTTATGCCTAAAGTGGTTTCTAGTGTGGCCTTAAACCAAACTATTCATTTGCCTACCTTTTATGCAAACCCCCAAAATAAAGGGGAGAAGATTTTGCATACTTTGGATATTCACAGGCAGTTGCATTATTATTTGAGCAGAACCAAGGAGTTCAGACAGTCTCAGCAGTTTGTTTCTTTTGCTTTGGGTTCTCAGGGTAAACCTGTTTCAAAACAAACTATTTCTAAATGGATTGGGTTTTGTATTTCTTTCTGTTATTCCCATCATGGTAAGGAGATTCCGGCTGGAATCAGATCTCATTCCACTAGAGCTACTGCCACTTCTACTGCCTTTCTAAGGGGGGTGGCTACAAAGGATATTTTGGAAGCAGCTACCTGGAGTTCAGTACATACTTTTTCTAAACATTACCACCTTCCTCTTTATTCTAAGTCTAGGGCTGGATTTTCCTCTGCAATATTACAGGGCATTTTAGCAGCCCCTAATGCTTTATGATTTTGCCATCCTCCCTTCCCCGTTGCTTTGGGATTCTACCCATAAGTAAGGACTGCAGCAATGTGGTATGAAGAACATAGTACAGTTTTGTACCTACCATAAATGTAGATGTTCGAAGATCCACATTGCTGCAGTCCAATTTACCCTCCCTCCTTCCCCACTGTAGCTTAGCATGGTTATATGGTTTGGCTGATGGTTGTTGTTGGGCAAATTTTTTGGGAGGTACTCTGTTTTTGGCTGTGGTCTTTCTTTTTAGGGCCTTCTGACATCTGGGGCAAGAAAAGACTGAGGATATGACGTCGGTCATGCGCTTTTATACCCTGACGCTCTGATGTCAGAGCTGAGCGCCCATGACCGACGTCAGCCTAATACTTTGGTATTCGGGCCGACCGAGGACAGCGGACTACCCATAAGTAAGGACTGCAGCAATGTGGATCTTCGAACATCTACATTTATGGTAGGTACAAAACTGTACTTTTTGTTTTCTTTTCTCACCTCACTGGAAGTGTATTCATGGTGGCTTGACCCAGCTTTAGCTTTGAAAATGCCTTTTTTTCTGTATAAGTTTTCAAGCGCAGATCTGATGAAAGTTGGGGCTTCTTCCTGCTACTCTTAGCGAATAGCTTTGCTGTCTGATTGGTAGCCTTGTTTCTAAGGGTTGGCAGTTTCCTATTTTTACTGTTTGGTCTGTGAATTAAATAGTAGGGTTGTTCTTTCATTGGCTGGTAGCCAGTTTAAAGCTTTCTAGCAGTTGGCACTGATGAGTTTGTAGGTCTGCAGGCAGGATAAATCTACAGGTTTTGCTTATAGCAGTGTGCATTTATACACACACACACACACACACACACACACACACACACACACACGTGTGGATGGCTTCAAGATTGCTAGAGTATACACACGTGCAACTTCATTTTGAGGTATGCTTATTCCCAGTGGGAGCTCTACCAATGGAAGCATATAAACCATGAACACTGGGGCTAAGACAAAGTCCTCTGGTACTCAACATTTTAGTGAGTAGAACAAACATAAATTCAATCCAGAAACTGACCTTTTTGGGATTAGCCAGAAAGATGAGATGTAAACTCCTATAAGAACATAGAAGAGAGATCACAGTAAGATCATGACCACTCGGTCAGAAGGCTTTAATCAATAGCTTCAAGAGTCCAAGAGATGGAGCCTTTACCATGACCCAGGTGAGAAGGGTTCAAGTAGTGGTTCCAGTACTCAGAGCAGTGTCCCGTTCACCTTTCCCTGGAGGATGGGGGGGGGGGGGGGAGACAAGGGTCCCAAGCAGTCGGTGATCACATATTGAAGTATGATTTCTCTGGTGAAGACCAGAGAAGCCATATCCCCTTGTTACAGGAAAGGGCCAGGGCTGCTTGCTGGCAGCATCTTGTGTAGATGTGAGGGACATCAGTATGGTCAGCCCATCACATTCTGCTCTACTTAATGAAAAGGGTGTCTACGGGGGAAAAAAATGAGGCTTTAAGTGGAAAAAAAAAACAGACCACTTCTCATGGTTTGATGATGACCCCTTACTTTAGTGAGGGGAACAAATAGGCTAGTTGGACGGTAAGGGTAGCAGTCCACTTTTTTTGCTTAAGAAATGGTTAGTGGTGTCAGACGCTTCTGAGAGATCTGGGAGGACCAGTTCTAAACATTGCCAGTGGTCCCTAGCCATTAGATCACTAACCATTTAAACGTGCAACTTCTTTACTATGGTGAAGGTAAAGCAAAGACTGGACTGGATTCAAGAGGCCATTGACTATTAAATGAGGCTGAAGGTGCTTAAAGACCACAGTCTCAATCTTCTTTAAGAAAAGGGTAGAGATGGGTTAGTAATTATCAAGGAAGTTGGGATCCAAAGCAAGTTTAACACTAGTGATAACAAAGACCTCTTACAAGCCAAGTAGAAAAATCCCTGGTCTCAAAATCATCAGTTCGGGAAAGTTGAGGCTAGCCAAAACCAGGTTTGGTAATGTAAAATCCAAGCCTCAAGTTGTTGGACACGCACACACTTGATACTGTCCTGAACTCACTGTAATCAGGAGCATCAGGGAGCTGGAAGTGAGTAAGCCGGCACTGAAGCAGCACCTATGGGGTCCTGTGGCAGAAGTGCAGATCTGATGGCAGCACCTTGCCTGAGAAAGCTGAGCAATAGGTTTGTATTCTTTAGCAGATAGTACCCTTCTAGTCTTAAGACAGGCTTGACTTCACAACTCCTTCAACACATGAAAAAGAGCAGCTGGCTGACTTTATGCATCAGAGATCCTCTTTATAAAGCTGTGTTTTTTTACAAGTGATTTCTGTATAGTAAGTGGCATAATCCTCTTCCAAGTTGGCCTGCCTGATGCCACAAGCTCTTCAAACTGTGACCTTGACTGAGGTCCTTCTCAAACCATTATGTTTTCTCTAATAAGAATATGGTATAATAACTTGGAGCTAGGGAGTCTCATGACAAGGGCAAGTACCTGTTACAAATCCATAGAGTATTGAGGGAGTTAACTGAAAGATCATAGATAAGAATCTCTAGACCAGTAGGGTTGTTTAATTGAGCAGATTAGTGTCAGTTAAAGATTGGGGTGGGGGGGCTACAGTGCAGAAGCTCTTGGGTAAAGTGAGCCATGGAGTGTTCAGACCAAGAGACCAGTTCCACCACAGTCTGATGTCTTCATGATGAATAGGAATAATTAAGTCTAAAGTATGACCTTTGTGTGCATTGTAGAGGTAATTACCTGAGCAAACTCAAAGCCTTTTACAATACAGCTGCATTCTTGTACTACTCTCTCAGCTCAGTGAATGAAATCAAGCACAGTTTAGCCTTCATGATCAACAGCTAAGTTGAGAATATCTGTAATCTATTGTAGCAGTGTCCTTACACAGGCAGGTGGATGTTGAATGAGGTGTCCACAGTTAGCTCCTGCAGCAAAGATATGTTCAAAAGAGTTAGCATCTCTGTACACTAACACTACCCCTTATCACCCACCCCCACCCCAAGGGCACTGCAAGACCAATAAGACTGTTCAGGGGTATGTCAGAGGCCAAGTAAGGGCTAAAGTTATGATCACAACATGTCTCCGTAATAAAGGTTACCCTCTTGTAACATATCCAAGAACATCCTAGTCTTGGTTCAGGTTGAAATTGCATTAATATGTTGTGCATTTAGGAGGGTTCACAGGAGGATGGGTGTCATGTACCTGTTAGTGGAAAAATGAAACCTTGGGTGCCATTTGAATTTGAGCAGGTTATCCCAAGGAAGTAGCAGTGGTACCAAGAATCTACCACATGAAAGCCCAAAGAAATGTCCCCATTGTTTGGCTTGCACTGGCCCCTGTGATATTACTGCAGAATGAGTAAACTGGAAAGATAGAAAACTTGCAGAGGCAAATTTTGTAAGATGGAGAGGCCACATTGTAATCACCAAAGATCTAATACATTACAAAAACCCAGACAGTAAAAATTGTGAAATGTGTATAAACAATTAATCTGAGTTAGAGAAGTAATTCACAAATGAACAACCCCTTGGTAATTCAAATAATCTTATTATAATATACTAAAATGCAGTTAGGCTTCCAATGACGAACCATTCAGTTGGACACACAAGGAACTCTAGAGCAGAAAAATTTTTGAGAAAAGTTGGCTTATAACTTTGCTCTGGCTTGCGTCATTTAGTTAACAACATGTGCTAATATCCAGAAAAAAAGTAATTTAAGCTGAGCTTTAGTGCCTTTGCATGTACTAGGGCATATTTTATTGATACTACAGTGATGCGGTTTGCTTTTGCTTCAGTGTGAAATTCATAGGCCATTATTACCACGATAAAAATGCATTTTGAGCCCTTGTATGAAGTAGGGCTCCATTAGTTGTCAAGATATTAAGATATTCTGATGTTCTCTGTGGCAGTAGCAAAGGGCAGCAAAAATGTCTGTTAGTGTCTGAGATTAATACATAAAGCAGGCAAAATCCTAAGAGCAGAAGATAACATCTGTAAATTCAGTCTGGCCCCTGCCAAAATGCTTGCCTCCACAAGGAAAGGATCAGTCCAACTGTAAATCAAAAGCTCTCTAGACAAAGTAGCAAGGTAGTCACTGTTACTTTCCAGTTGTTCAAATATTCAGAACTCTCCAAGTGGCAACCCAGGGTCCAGACTCAGTGCTTCTGCTATCTTCCACAAGGTTAATATTGCCCATTTTGTTGGAAATCAACAAAATGTATTTGGTAAAAAGTTATAAAAATGATATAAAAGAAACCATGACACAGGCAATCAAAATAAACTACATGTAAACATTCAGGAGGTTCATAGCTCTTTAAGACACCAGGGATACAGTGGCAGTGCTGTTTAATTGTGATGTCCGTGGGGTAAGCACAGGCAGCATAAAATGTTAAGATCATTAATAGGATCATGTATTTCTAATCCTGTGTACCACTGCTGAATAAAAAAGTAAGTAAAGATAGTGTAACAACTAAAACAGAACCGTGATTTCAGTTAAAGCAGCTCGTATGCAGACTCTGCTACCATCTTGCTTCACCCTACATTTAACACCAAGCAAACTAGGCAAGCAATATGTATTTCAGACTCCTCCCTTTCTCTCCCTCCAGTCCCCACACACACGCACACACATGCTGTTGAAGCTGCTCATATTGACCTAGTGACATTGGCTGGAATGATTTCTGTTGATCTGTGCAGCGACATCAGCTTGTACTTCTTATTGGTTACACGTTGTTTGCAAGGGAGTATTTCACATTTTTTTCAGTTTCTTTCAGTATAGTGTCCAAGTAATTTTAAAACTTGAATTACATATATTCTGAACTCTGTCACCCTTTGTGTGTGTGTGTGTGTGTGTGTGTGTGTGTGTGTGTGTGTGTGATACCTGTGCTTTTTCTTTTGATAGATGCACACTAGAAAAACAACCATTAATGATTGAGTTGGCTGCTTCATTCACATTTGGCAGGTATTTTGAAAAGGCGTCTTTTGTCTGCTCATTGTGTCAGTTGGCCAGGTTCTGAGCACATTCAGTGCATGCTTCACGGTCAGTAAGTACTTTTAAACTCCTGTATATTTGTAAACTCTTGTGCATAGAAAATTAGAAACATTTTAAGCTAGCTAGCATTTTTTTCAGAATGTTTAAGTCTAATTTATAGCAAGCTTTCTGTGAAAGTTCTGTGCAAGTACATTAGTCTAAACTGGGGGGAGCCATTTAAGTGGTTGGTGCACTTTATGCTGCAGAGACAATGAAGCAATGCTGTTACTGCTCGTTTTTTACCTTGCAAACAAACATTATTGAGTTCCACTTTTGCTTCCCATTCCCCCTGTTATTTCTCAGCACAATTTTAAGTACGTCACTCTTATAACCAGTAGAGTGAGTCCGAGAACATTGAGACTGACTGGAGAAATGGTCTTGCATATACGAAGTTTAAGGTCGCCATGTTCCTGAAATATTCCCCTTTCTCTGGAATGTAGTGACCTTGGAGTTGGTATATGTAAGTTCAGGGGGTGCAGCGTGGCTTTCCCTCCTGCAAAAAAGCTTAAAGAATAAGGGCGATCTTTGAGATGTGTTCTCCTGGATTTTTGGTCTCTTATTTTGGCTTGTCTGCACCCAGAATTTCAATAGGGATCCCATTACTTGCCTGTCTGTAAATGGTGCCATTGTAGAAATGTCTAATGTTTTGGATACAGATTAATTGCCCACTCCAGCACCGTGATGGGTTAGATAAGAGGAGAACAAAGTGCCAGCATGCAAAAAGAATGCCAGAGTTTTCCATTTGCTCTGTTTAATATAATCCTTAGCACTTTGATTTAATTGCCCCTTCTTGAGGATTCTGAGGCACTCAGGTTGTCACTTAATTAGCAGATAAAAAATGACTATTGCATACAGTCGATATTGTTGAAGAAAGGCATTTAAGTACTATTGAAGGTCTTGTGATGTACATACTTTGTGGTAAATACTTAAGTAAATTTCTTGAGTATGTAATAAAAAGATATGTAAGTTAATAGAGTGGCTTAATTGGAGGACTATTCCTAAATATGATAGTGATGCGCAATGAAATTAATCCTCAATATAATGTAAATGTCTCCTCTTCTGCTCCCTAATACCACCTTTTTGTTGGTACGTAGACGAGCATAACCTTACATTTTAAGCCAGATTTATTACCAACATGCTTTTGTATAAAATTTTTGCAGCAACAGCATTAGTTTTTCCAGCAAATACATCTCTCTGATGTTCATGCATTCTCACTTTAAAATTACAGATTGTCTTCCTAAGTTTGATAGCTTCATAAGCAAGCATTGCTATAAAAACTTTCCCAGTTTGACAAGTTGCAAATGCTGTTATTTCATGCGATACCATTTACAAATTAGCTTTGACTTATTTCACTATGTTTACAAATGTCAAATATGTGACACTGGATAATAGGAGAAAGAAAGAGGTAATTTCTGCAAAGGTGATAAATAAGCAAAAAGGACGTTGTCGGAAGTGCTTTTTCAATATAAAATAACAATAATCCTATCTGGAAAATGTTTATTTAGGATCCTAATTTAAGTTCCAGTTTTCTTAAAAAAAAAAAAAAAAAAAAAAATTATTTAAGGTGTTCTAACTGTTTTGGATTATTACCTCCAAATGATCCATGGACAGAAATTCCAAAATGTTAAGTTGTCTATCTCGCCTTCATTCTTGCTGGTTGGGTTCGGAGCCGATCCTCGGCTCCGACTCGGCCATCTTCAAAAACTCGAGAGCTGCTTACTGGCTCGAGGCCCCCTCCTATATCCCATGATGCCTGGCGCTAGATACCCAGATCTCGTTTGCCGCTTCTGCTGTTCTTATATTTAGGATTTTTTGTACTTTGTTAGGTATACTTTTATTGTTATAGCTCAGAGTAGATTCTATAGCAGTTTGTTGGTGTTTATCCCCCCTTCAAAACTTGTTTTCTCCTTAGAGAGTTTTTCCTTTCCCTCCCACACCCCTTTCAAAGTAAGCCGTTTTAGTTAGAGGCTTATCATTGTTTTATTTCTAAGGTAGACAAAAGTTTTCTTTTTAGTAAATTGTGGTAGCTTGTAGGTCTTATATTATAGTGTGTGTGTGTGTGTGTGTGTGTGTGTGTGTGTGTGTGTGTGTGTGTGCTGTTAGGGTGTGGTAACTTGTGTGAACTGTGTGTATGTTTTTCAGTTACCTACTCTCCACTCTACTTGTTATTTGTATTTGATTTTCCTTTACAGGAATGTCTAAAGACACAAAAGTGTTGGGATTCAAGAAGTGTGACTCATGCTGTCAGAAAATGTCTCTGACAGATGGTCACACTTCATGTGTACTGCTTGGGCTCCCTACACCTGCAGGACTTTTGCTCGGTGTGTCACGCCTTTAGTCTAAGAGTCCTGCAGGAGCGTAGGAATAAGCTTATCCTGAGGGGTTTGCTTAAACCTGAAGGATCACCAGCCAAGACTCAGTCAGTGAAACCTTCTAGGCCATCGAAGCATTCGGCTCCCAGCTTGGAGCCGTTGCCAGGTATGGCTTCTGCTTCAACTTCGGTTCCAGCTGGAACCAAAGTTACCTATCTGTACGTCAACTTAGGCTCCGACTTGAGCCGAAGTACCTATCTCTCAGTCTGCTCAGACTCTTCCATCGGAACTGTCAGGGTGTCGGAAACGCTCCAGGTCACCATCATTGGAGTCGATACACTCGGCTCCAGGGTCACCCTTATTGCAATCTGAGCGGAGTCATCGATCCCACTCTTCTGTCATCTAGGCTATCTGACCATGATTTGGAGAGAGTGGTGAGCAGGCTTTTACAGTCGCAGGCCCTGGTAAAAATGCTATCCAGCCCCCCCCCCCCACCACCACCACCAGTGTTCGGCTCTACCTGTTTCTCCAATAGTTCCTCCTTCGACTCATCCCTGGAGTTCGGAGCCGGAGCATGCTGTGGCTGGAACCGTGGGTCCGTCGACACCGATACCTCCCCTTTCGGTGCCGTCGTGTGCTCCGATCTCTTCCATGGTGCCGTCCTTGGAGGGATCTGAGCGCCTGGACTCCCTCGTCTGCTTCGAGGGGGCGAGTGGCATCGGACCCTTGTCCGACCCCGTTCTCCCTCTCGGAGCTTCGGCACAGGTGAGTTCGGCTCCTACATCGGCTTTGGAGCCATCTCTCTCTGTGCCAGGAAGGATTCTGGTCTCTCCGGAGCCTTCTGTGGCATCGGGAAGGGGCACCTTCGAGGTCATGAGGAGTGTGCTGGCATCTGAGTCAGCCTCACCGGCTCCTCCCCCCATGGTGCCTGCTCCTGCCTCTGCCCCTCTTCCAGACCCCAAGGGTGGGGAACAAGCGCTCCAGGGCACCCCATTGGGTGTATCTTCCTCTTCCGAGGCCTTCCCTGTTTATTCAGAGGAGCCCCCTCGAAAGAGAAAATGCAAGAGAAAGCATGTTGACTCCCCTGAGTCCTGTCACTTCAGATTCCGATTTGGAGGAGTCGGAAGGTTCCCAGAGATTCCCCATCTGAGGACGTCTCCTTCTCAGACATCCTTTAAATCCTTAGGCAGAGGGGGAACTGGACTACCCTTAACCCTTACGAGGATGAGTCTGTATTCCTGAATGCGTTTGGTTCCTGACCCTCCACCTCCTGGGTGTCTCCACCATTCGATCCACTGATGTCGGTGGTGGCTCGAAAGGCGTGGTCAGCTCCAGACACAATAGAACCATCTCCCCGTAGGCCCACAAAATTCATCACCGCCCCTCAGGACAAGCAATTTCTGACCAAGGGTGTTCCCATTGATGCCATGGTGGTAGCAGCAGCCACTAAAAAAGAGTTGGCTGAAACTTCGTCTGTCCATCCCCTAGTAAGGAATCTAGGACGATGGACAGATATGGGAAGTGGATGTTTTCCTCAGCGACCTTTTCCATGAGGTTTCTGAACTATTCGTGCCATTTTACTTGCCTTTAAAGGGATCTCCTTAAAGTGTTAGGAGATACCCTTCAAGATCCATCAGCTGCGGGGGCTCAGGCTAAGATTGCCTCCCAGCTGGCAACTCTAAATTCTGTAGTAAACTCCTCCATGCGGCTCATCTGTTATGCAGCCAATGGAGCGAGTAGGGCCGCAGGCACAGGTGTGGCTTTGAGGAGGCATGCTTGGATGCGATTATGCAACTTTGCGGAACCCTTTAAGGTGTCTTTCACCAACACCCCCCTTTGATGGTTCTGCTCTGTTTGGACCACAGGTGAAGGATACCCTTACCAGGTGTGAGCAGGAAGGCAAGAGACTCTCTGCCATTGGAGTCTGTTTTTCCACTCCTTCAAGACCGTATCCCAAGGGTCAGAAGAGTGGGAAGATGTGGTTCCGGAAATCCCAGGGAGCCGTGCCTGACACACGTGGAGAGTTCCCCTCCAGGGGGAGAGGAGAGAACAACAATAGACGCCACCCTAGGGGCAGGGGGGTCCGCAAAATCAGGGCCAAAGAGAATCCTTCTCTGACAAGCCCTTCCAGCATCCCTGAAGTGCTGCCCGGCTGTCCACCTTTGGAGGCAGTCTGGGGAAGATTATCGCTGTACCCAGAAGCCTGGCAAAGTATAACCAAAGACAAATGGGTTCTTTCTATCATATCCGAAGGCTGCAAAATCCCGTTCTTTCGCACTAGCTACATTCCCAACAAATCCCTTCCAGATGTTCCACCCAATCTAAGGGATCAAGCAGTTCAAGAAATTTCAAAACTGCTAAGAAAAAGAGCCATCCAGTCAGTCCCAGCAGACCAGCAAGGATCTAGAATTTACTCAAGATTCTTTTTGGTACCAAAAAAGACAGGGGATTGGAGACCCATTCTGGATCTCAGCAGACTAAACAGGTCTGTTCAAAGAACGAAGTTCCGGATGGTCACGCTGCAGTCCATTTTACCCTTTCTGGGTCAGGACAATTGGATGTGCTCCATAGATCTTCAGGATGCGTACTACCATATCAAAATGCACAGACGCTCCAGAAGATTCCTCCGCTTCCGGCTGGGAGCCAGTCGTTATCAGTTCAGAGCGCTGCCCTTTGGTCTCACCACAGCCCCCAGGGTGTTCACCAAATGTTTGGCAGTAGTCACCGCTCACTTGAGACTGCAAGGATTCCAGGTGTTTCCATATTTAGATGACTGGCTCCTTACTGCAACCACCAGGCATCACCTGCTGCTAGCCAGAGACTACACTATCCAAACGTGCTCCACTCTAGGCATCACAATAAATTTCGAAAAGTTTGCATTGTCGCCTTGTCAATCTATCACCTTTATAGGCGCAAACTTAAACACAAAGGACATGTCAGTGACTCTACCAGTGGACAGGGTTAGCCATTCGACGACGTGCAGGTCTTATTAGGATGCAAAAAGATTCAGGCCAGATTTGTCCTAAAAACATTGAGTCATGGCAGTGGCTATAATACTAGTCCCCCTTGCACGCTTTCATATGAGGATTCTTCAGTGGATGCTGTTCACACAATGGTCTTTCCAGCAACTCCCGATGTGTCTCAGGATAATTATCACACAGTCATGCAAAAACCAACTTGTTTGGTGGATGGTTTCCCCATCATTACGCCAGGGCAGACAATTCGTTCTTCCTCCCCCAGTAGCTACGGTGACCACGGATGCCTCCCTAATTGGGTGAGGGGGGGGCATTATCAGGACAGAACAGTCCAAGGCACCTGGCAGCCTCATGAGTACCATCTGCATATCAATGTCTTGGAGATGAGAGCCGTGCTTTTAGCGTTGCAAGTTCTTCAGAACTCTCTTCCCACCAGGACCATTGCAATTCAAACAGACAATATGTCAGTGGTATGGTACATCAACAAGCAGGGCGGAACCAAGTCATACCCCTTATGTTGAGAAGCACTCAGACTTTTGCAGTGGGTGATCTCTTCCCAATGGTTTCGGATAGCAGCGCACATCCCTGGGAAGTCCAACATTATAGCAGACAGGCTGAGCAGAGCAATTCTCATGCCTCATGAGTGGTCTCTCAATCAGATTGTGGCAGACAGAATCTTCCGCAAATGGGGTCAGCCTTGCTGCGACCTTTTTGCCACCCCCTTCAACAGCAAGTGCAAACATTTTTTCTCTCTCCTACCTCTTCCCGTACACTCCCCCAGAGACGCCCTAGTTCACGATTGGCCTCAGGGACATCTTTATGCATTCCCTCCATTCCCCCTGATTCCCAAACTAATTCAGAAAGCTACCCCACTGGGATGCAAGATGATCCTCATTGCCCCTTACTGGCCTCGACAAATTTGGTTCCCCTTCCTGCATCATCACCTTCTGGAGCAGCCCTGGACCCAATTCCAGATCTTCTGATCCATCAATCAGGTGGGCTGCACCAATCTCTCTTCAGCTCACTGCTTGGTTTCTCCACTTCCGACTTTAGCCAGGCTTCCCAACATCTCCCATTCGGTGCGTGAAATCATCTTATCCTCGCACAAGTCAACCACTAGAAAGACTTATGCTAGTAAGTGGAAACGTTTTTCCTTATGGGCAGAGAACAGGAATATAGATCCCTTTTCAGCCCCTGTGCACCATATTTTAGATTTTCTAGCAGAACTTTTTTGAACTGGATCCTCTTCTGCCACGATTAGAGTCCAGCTAGCTGCAATTTCAAACTTTCATACGGGCCTATCTGATTCAAGCATCATGTCCCATAAGCTTTGTAAAGCCTTTCTGAAGGGGACCACTCTACTCAGGCCCCCAGTAAGAGATGATCCGCCTCCGTGGGATCTGAATTTGATTTTAGCTTCCCTGATACTGCCCCCCTTTGAACCGGTAGCTTCTTGTTCCTTGAAGTTTCTTTCTTGGAAAACCCTTCTTTTGGTTGCAGTTATGTCGGCCAGAAGAGTTTCTGAACTTCAGGCTCTGTGTTCGTCCTCCTTGCCTAGTTTTTCACAATGATAGAGTTTCTCTTCGGACTAATCCTTCCCTTCTCCCAAAGGTTACTTCTGATTGTAATTTGAATCAGTCCATTGAACTGCCCGTGTTCTTTTTGAATTATTCCAACAAGGCAGAATACAAATTACATCAGTTGGACGTCCATAGACAATTACCCTTTTACTTGCATAGAGCCAAGCAATTCAGAAAATCAGACCAGTTGTTCCTGTCTTACGCTGAAGGAAAACAAGACATACCAGTGTCAGAAGTCACCTTATCTAGGTGGTTGTCTTCTACTATTACCTTTATATATCAGTTGAGAAATAAAGACCTTCCTGCTAAACCCAAAGGTCACTCCACCAGAGCTTTAGCTACTTCTGTGGCTTTTCAGGCTAGATTGCCAATGGAAACTATTTGTGCGGCATCTACCTGGGCTAATCCACATACCCTCATTTCACATTATAAGCTGGATGTGGCTTCCATAAGCAGAGCCGATTTTGGTTCCACTATTTTGAAAAGTCTGTTCCGATGAGCCACCCAGGATTGAGGTGCTAGGGACGCTGTCCCAACCAGCAAGAATGAAGGCGAGATGGACAGCTTAACATTAAGAAGTTATGTACCTACCATAACATTCCATGTTAGTTGTCTTCTCGCCTTCTTTCTTGCGTCCCACCCTCCATCCCCCTATCTTAGACCGAGAAGAGTGCCTTAGGCTTCTTTATCAATGGCTGAGTCTTCTCTGGCTGTTACTTCTGACTCAGTCTCTCCAGTAGTTTCCTGTATCCTGCTACAGTTACTGTATTATCATGATTATTATGTCTGTAGTTAGGTTACCAAATGAGATCTGGGTATCTAGCGCCAGGCGTCATGGGATATAGGAGGGGGCCTCGAGCCAGTAAGCAGCTCTCGAGCTTTTGAAGATGGCCGAGTCGGAGCCGAGGATCTGCTCCGAACCCAACCAGCAAGAAAGAAGGTGAGAAGAAGACAACTAACATGGAACGTTATGGTAGTTACATAACTTCTTATTCTTTAATACTTGATTTGGAATGCCAAGTTTTGTTTAAAGGCATTTAACCAACACTGTTACACTGTAACCCTTTTTAGACAGCTCCTTCTTTAGTGTTTTGTTATACCTAAAAATTGCAGGAGCACTTCATATACTTTTAATTCTGTTTCACTGTTTGGAACAGAGTTCCTGCGGGATTCTAAATGCTTGTTTTTCAGTTTAAATCAAAGCACTGTTGATCTGTTTTTTTTTTTAATTAATTCATAGTTTCTAAGTGAAACATCCAACTAGAGATTTTTCCCCTACGGTCTTGCTACGAATTGCAGTTGGAATCTTGTGCTTTAAGAAATCGGCAAATTGCTGAAAATCAGCTATTATCGCATGTAGGAATAAAAAGTGAAGCATTTATGAAACATGCATAGAAAATAGCCATTTGTATTTCCAAAATCAAGTTTTAGTTCAAACTGGTACATACATGTGTGACCCCTGTGCACTGGCCCAGTAATCAAGGAGCCTTGATCCTCACCGCTAACACCATTGAGGGGCGTCCACATTGGGAGGATAACCAGTACACACACAGTGAAGTACAATTTCCCTTAAGAGCGCACACAGATCAGTCAGTCTGAGGCTGGTTTCTCCCTTTCTCTCCAGATCCCCAGTAAGACTCCCTCCACTGGCACAGCTATAGGGTTCAGATCTCAGCTGAGTGGTCAAGCCAAATCCTTCGGCACCCTCTGTCCAACTAGTGCTTCGTATCCTTGCCCTAAGTAGCTGACACACGCACACACTTTGAGATTTGAGTTATATACAACAAACAGACACTCCTGAGGAAGGCTGGGACAGGTACACTAGCTATGCCCCCTTCTGCCTAGAGGGTTTATATTGGATAAATGAAAGTTTGTCTTGGCAAACTCTAATAATTGAAAATCCCAGACCTCTATATGCTTTTTATGAGATCGCTGTACAGTGAAGATGAGAATATTTGCCCTTTCCTCACTGTAGTGCAATCTCGGAGTTGGTATATATATTTAGTGGGGGGCTGCGCCCCCCACAATAGCGAGCTCAAGGTCCAGGATTTTCGATGAGCGTTTGCTAAGATAAGCTTTCGTTTATCTAATAACCCCTACCCAGACCATATGGTAGTACTGACTGCCACCAACCATTACTATCAGCTACTATAAAGGCTCTTAAAGGGTGTCTACTGCGCAATGTTATTATCCAATTTGGTAAGTGTGACAGACTTGAAGGCTATTTAGGAATGGCTTGTACAGTATCACCAAATACATGCAATTATCTCTACACAAAATAGCCACAGTTAAAGGTTTCAAAATATTTAATAATAAAAACACAAGACAGTACTCATTAATTCAACACAGTGACAATAGAGAGTTCAGAAATAACAGGAAATACTTTAAAACAACATTGTAGGATAGTCTCACATAAATATAGGAAACATCTACCCTAATCTGGCTATATTCCTGTCTATCTCTAAGAGAAATACTAAGATCTAAATCCTACTTGCAAGGCAAAGTGCTGGTGAGTTGTCAGCTTCAGAAAAAAATACAAAATGCACTTCTTTCTTTCTGAGATAGTCCTTAAATTGATAATACACATTACTACTGAGTCATTTCAGATTACACCATTCTTGTCACTTTAATGCCCAGGCTAGCAGAACTCAAAATTTAACATTTCTTTGTGATCTGCAGCTGCCAGGAAGTCTCAGCAATAAAAGACACATACATGTAAAACCTAGTAATTATCTCTGTGTTAAGACAATCGAAAAAATTTCCAGCTGAAGACATCCCGTCTCCTAGTTTGAGATCGCACACAGTCTTAAAATTTTTACTTATCAGCTTTCTTCCAGCAGGGTGCACTGTGGTTACATTTCTGAAGCTCAACACAGAACAGTTTCTTACATTTGTCAAACAAGCATGTGGATCATATAAATATTTACAAGGACATAGAATCGTATACAAAATTCTGTCTAGCTGGGCTGGCAGCCCCTCAATTTATCACCCCCTCTCTGAGGGCTCAAGCTAGTTTAAGCGACCATTGAGAAACATTGCTTGAGAGGGTTGAGTCTCTTTCTGTGTACCTTACTCCATTCCCTGTCTTGAGAGCCCATTTGGGTTGGCATTGCTAACCCCACTGCGGTGCTGCAGTGACATACATGCTTACAGCCCTAGAATCCACCTGAGTAACTTGGTATTTTGCTGGCTGGCTCAATGTAACAATGTTAGGGGATTGTGATCTGTAACTATAGTGAATTTCCTTCCATACAGGTAAGGCTGAAGTTTATACAGTGCCCACACTATGGCTAGACATTCCTTTTCTACAGCTGCATAGCATTCCTCCCTGGGTTGAAGCCTACGACTGAGATAAACCACTGGGTACTCTTCTCCCACTGAAGAAATCTGGCTAAGTACAGCCCCCCACCCCATGGTTCAAAGCATCCACCTGCACAACAAATTCATTGCTGTAATCTGGACTGGCTAACACAGGGGGTCCTCCCAAAGCTGCTTTAAGCTTCTGGAATGCTTGCTCACATGCTGTAGTCCACACTACCTTATCTGGCCTGTTTTTCCTTGTCAGGTCTGTGAGGAGAGCAGCTATGGTACTATAACTGGGGACAACCTTTCTGTAGTACCTTGCCATCCCTAAGAATGCTCTCGCCTGCTTTTTGGTAACAGGTGCAGGCCATACCTGTATGGCTTCAACTCTGGCGGGTTCTGGCCTGATCTTACAACTCCCCACTCTGTCCCAAGTAGGAGACTTCTGCCATGCCCACCTGACATTTGCTGGGCTTAATGGTCAACCCAGCCCTCTCTAGTCTGCCTAGCACCTCCCTTGCATGCTGAAGGTGCTGTTGCCAGGAATGGCTGTAGATGACAATATTTTCCAGGTAAGGAAGAGCAAAATCTCCTGCTCCTGATATGATCTACTAGCCTCTGGAAAGTCGCTGGGGCATTTTTCATCCCAAACGCCATATTTTTGAACTCCTACAAGCCAAAGGGAGTCATAGACCTCTCTCTCTAGCACTGGTAGTCAAGGGCACCTGCCAGTAACCCTTGGTAAGATACTTGGCCCCACCCAGCTGCTTTAGGGCCTCATCTGTCCTAGGCATGGGTAAGCATCTGACTGTGTGACCATTTAGTTTCCTGTAGTCAGCACAGATCCTGGTGTTGCCATCCTTCTTTGGCACCAGCACCACTGGGGAGGCCCAAGAACTGTTGGACATCTAAATTACCGCATGTTCCAACATTTCCTGCATCTCCTCCCTCAGTCTGTTAGACTCTCTCAGGCACCCTTTAAGGGGCCTGCCTAATGGGCCTTTGGGGTCCTGTATCTACCTGGTATTGCACCAGGTGGGTACACCTTGGTTTTCCAGTGAACATGTCCCCAACCTCCTGTAACACTGCTTGGATTTCTCGAACCTGGGTAGGAGATGGCTATTGGGACATTGCTACCCCTTCCACTGAGGTGTTAGTCCGAGCCTCACTGATGAGATCAGTCACCAGATCTCCCTCAGACTCTTCCTGCAGTCCACTGCAGATACTCTGCACAAGGGCCTCCCTGTCATGGTAAGGTTTCATCATGTTAACATGGTACAATTTATGCCCCTGCCTAGCAGTTCTACCATGTAGTTAACATCACTGACATTCCTTACCACCTTGTGTCTGACAGGAATGAGAAACGTTACCTGCTGCCCTACAGCATACTCTCTAGCTCGAGCATTCCTGTCATACCTGACCTTTTTCTGTTAGGCTTCTGCCTGGTTCTCCTGGGCCAAGCCCATGAGTTTCCTGAACCTTGTCCTGAGGTTTAGGACATACGCCACAACGGACACCTTTTGAGAATTCACACTCACCCTCCCACTCATCTTGAATTAAGTCTAGAAGCCCTCGCACCCTATACCCATACAGCAACTCAAAGGGTGAAAAACCTGTGGATTCCTGGGTAATCTCTCTGTAAGCAAACAGATGGGGCAAATGTTTGTCCCAATCCCCTTTAAACTGGTATGCAAATGCCCGTAGCATGGACTTGAGTGTAGAGTTTAACCTCTCAACAGAACCATTAGTCTGGGGATGGTAGTGGGTGATCTTTACGTGCTTCACTCCATAATACTTCCACAGACAAGCCAGCTGGTCTGACATGAAATTGACACCTCTGTCAGCATTTCTTTTGGGAAACCTACCCTGCTGAAAATCTCTAACAAAGCATTTGCCACTTTTTCTGCCACCTTTTCTGCCTCAGTGGGGAGGACCAAGCCACTGCTTCAGGATATCTCATAGCATAATCTACTGCCACTAAGATATACTTTTTCCCTGTGGAACTTGGGGTACTCAAGGGCCCCTCAATATCCATAGCTACCCTCTGAAATGGCTCCTCAGTCACAAGCAAAGGCATCAAAGGAGCTTTCGCCTTGTCTCCTGCCTTGCCTACCTTTTGGTACTGCTCACAGGTCCTGCAGTACTCTGTTACATCTCTGGAGATCCCAGGCCAATAGAAGTTCTGCATAATTCGTCTCTTGGTACATTTTATGTCCATATGACCAGTGAAGGGAATATCATGGGCTACAGCTAGAAGTGCCAGATGGTGGGCTTTGGGTACTACCAACTTCTGTATTCCCTCACCCTCTAGCCCTCCCTCGGGGGTCCACTGTCTATACAGTAACCCTTTGTCCCAGTATGCAGATTCCCCCTTCCCTTGAGAATCAGGTGCCTCACTATCTACCTGCCTCAGGCCTTGTAATGTAGCGTTTGAGAGCTGAGCCTGTCTCAACTCTCTTTGTAACCCTCCCCAGCTCCCCTTCCACAGGAAGTGTGGCATCCTTCTGACTGCATTGCCTCACTATCAGCCTGGGAACTACTACTCACCTCTGTCTTGCAGTCACTCTGTCCAAGGGACCATCAGTACCAACAAGCAGTTGTGGCTCGCCTTTATTCTCACTGCTACAGGGTAGCTTCCTCCCTGAAGTAACCACCTCACCAGTCCTGGCTGCAAGTATACGGTCTGACTAGGTCTCTTCCAGGCTACCAAATCCACACACTTGTCTCCAAACCTGACTGCGTATAATTGCATTAACACACGATACTGCCTTATCAAAATTCTTCACTATCAGGACATCTGCTGGATGGTAGTTTGGTACTCCTGTTGTCTCAAGACAACCTACTATTGGCATTTTGTCATTCTCACTTACTGGCTCCCTCACCTTTGTTCCCCACCTTGCCACTGTGGACATCTATATGCTACATGGCTCCACTGGTTGCATTCAAAACATTTAATCCTAAGCCCTGGACATTTACCCGGACTAGTGGTTTCCTCTGCTAATAGCAGATTCTGTTGGTGCAGTCTAGCCTGCCCACCATGGATTCCGTTGGACCCATGAGCAGCACTGGGGTTCCCTTTCGTGTGCAGGGATGCCCTGCTTGCTAGGTATAGGTCTCCCTTCTTCCCCAACTCATCTGTAGTAGAGCATTGTCCATCAGTTAACCAGATCCTCATGTCCTCGGGCAAAGTGCTAAAGGCTTGTTCCCTCACCAAAAGGTCTGCCATCCCTTCAAAAGTGGTGACCTGACATCCACTCACCCACCTATGAAAATAAGTGCTTAGTTCAGCAACATATTCACACACACTTTCATCTGCTTTGTCTATGGTCACGAAACCTTTTCTTATAAGCTTCAGGTGTTAATTTAAAAAATTCCAGCAAACCGTTCTTTACAGCATTATAATTTAAAAAGTCATTGTCGGACAGTTTGGACAAAACAGTTAAGCTTTACCATGGAGTAAGGGGGTCAGGAACCATACCCAGAGCCCTTGGTCAACATTATACTGTTTCATTCATATGTTGAGAGGGTATGTAAACTATCAAAATTATCTCCCTCTGTAAACTGTGGAAGAAAATTACTGACCTTTGTTGCTTCTGGGGTTCGGTTACTTCTTCCCCATTACCTCCATGACTCCGAGTCAGCATCCTTTTTTCATGTTGCCTCTGCCCCTCCTCCTCAGCTTCCAGGTGTAGCAGTTTCTCGTTTTCCTCAGTCTCTGCTGCTTCTATTTCCAAATGCCTGGCCTCCAACTGAAGTCTCTCTCTAGCTCCAGATGGATTTTTAAGTCCTCTGTAGAAAGGTTGAGCTGTCCATTCTTTGAGTGTTGTACATCTGCATGGCCAGTCTGATCATCTTCCTGGTTGCTATTCTCAGATGCAGCTGTGACCAAAGCTGCAGTCATGTCTGCCTTAGTCAGGTTTCCATTAACCAGTCCTTTAGCCTGGCACATCTAAGCTAACTGGCTCCTTGTCAGCTTGCCATACTCTGCTGACATGCTTTCCTGCTCTCCCTGACTGACAAGCTGACAAAAGAAATAAAACAATTGTAACCTGAACTCTGAATGTTCACTGCATTGCTGATTTAGAATACGAAAACACTTTCAGTGATCACTGTACACAAGCTACAGGAATTCACTATCCACACCACTATAAGACAATTAATATGGGATGTGGTTAACTCACCACTATCAGCCAAATTATCTGATGTGGATATCCCACCACTGACAAACAATATGTGATGCCCATGCACTGACCCAGTAATCATGGAGCCTCTGTCCTTACCAGTAACACCAGTGAAGGGGTGTCCACATTGGGAAGATAACCAGTACACACACCGTAAAGTACAATTTCCCTTAAAAGCACACTGAGATCACAGTCAGTCTGGGGCTGGTTTCTCCCTCTCTCTCCAAATCTCCAATAAGACTCCCCACTGGCACAGCTATAAGGTTCAGATCTCAGCAGAGTAGCTGACACACACACACACACACACACACACACACACACACACACACACACACACACACACACACACACACACACACACACACTTTGAGATTTGAGTTATGTACAGCACGCAGACGCTCTTGGGGAAGGCTGGCACAGATTCACTAGCTATGCCCCCTTCTGCCCAGACCATAAGCTTAGTACCAACTGCCACCAAACCACAACTATCAGCTACTATAAAGGCCCTTGCCAAAGGGTGTCTGATTCTACTGTGCAATGTTCTCCAACTGATGTGTGACTAAGACTTGAAGGCTATTTAGGAGTGGCTTGTACAGTATCACCAAATACATGCAAGTACTCTAAGAGCTTAAATTATCTCTACACAAAACAACCACAGTTAAAAAGTTTAAAAATATTTAATTATAAATAATAAAAACACAAGACAATACTCATTAATTTGACACAGTGATGGATAAAAACACAAGACAATACTCATTAATTCAACACAGTGATAATAGAGGGTTCAGAAATCACACAAAATACTTTAAAACAACATTATAGGATAGTCTTACATCAATATAGAAAACATCTACACTAATCTGGCTGTACTCCTATCTCTAAGAGAAATACTAAGATCAAAATCCTACTTACAAGGCAAAGTGCTAGTGAGTTTGTCAGCTTCAGAACAAAATACAAAATGCACTTCTTTCTTTCTGAGATGGTCCTTAAATTGATAATGCACACTACTGCTGAGTCATTTCAGATTACATCATTCTTGTCACTTCTGATTTAGTTCCCAGGCTAACAGAACTGAAAATTTAACATTTCTTTGTGATCTGCAGCTGCCAGGAAGTCACAGCAATAAAAGACACTACATGTGAAACCTAGTAATTATCTCTGTCTTAAGACAATAGAAAGAATTTCCAGCTGCAGACTTCCTGTATCCTAGCTTGAGATCACACACACTCATAGAATTCTTTACTTATCAGCTTTCTTCCAGCAGGGTGCATTGTAGTTACATTTTTGAATCTCAGCGCATAACAGTTTTCGTACATTTGTCAAACAAGCCTGTGGATCATATTAATATTCACAAGGACATAGAATAATTTACAAAATTGTATCTAGCTAGGCTGGCAGCCCCTTAGTTTATCACAGCATGCATTTATGTAACTTGAGGCAGATGATGCCTCCACTATTGTACCCTTTCATTTCTAAATACAGTTGCCTATTAAAATAAAAAAAAGTAATTTCTTTATTAAATTCTAATAAATACTCATTCTTAGGACTGCCTTCCCTTTATTTTCCAAACAGCCTTGAAATTCAGTTTCTTGCTTTGTTGCATATGTTTAGTCTGGGTGAAGCATTGGTGTAACTGCACCATTTTCAGCTTTCAATGTTTCAGGGTTGCATACAAGTTTGAGACCTCAAAGGCCTTCTAAGAGCTTACCTATCATATGTCTGCCATACATTTTAACTAATATATCTGTCTAATTCTTTAAAGGAATAGATTCTAACTTATTTTTAAAGGCAGGGGAATTCCACCATCAAACTCTAAAGTGAAAAGAATTTTTCACAAACCTATTTTTACATTTCTCCCATAAGTTTTCCATTTCTAATCCCCTCTCATTATTCACCCTTGATATACCTATGTTTGCCACGTACTTTTCTGAATGAATATAGTTTACATGGAAATTAAATATCCCCTTAGTTTTCAATTAGACATAGATTATTATCTGTTTTAATCAATTAATTTAACTCTCCTCTAAAGCTTTTAATCTGCCATGTAAAATACATAATCCTTTCTTGGGTTTTAGCCTGTATCAAATTACGCATACATTCCCATCATATTCAATCATTTGTCTTGTAACAGCTTTATGAATAGGGACTGATCCAACCCTGTCCCTGCTGACAGTAGTTTTCAAAATATTCCTTATTTCATAGTAACATCTTCTGATGTTGTCCATCTGATGCGAGTCAACATTTAACTTGCTATCTTAATTCCCAAGTCTTTAATATCAGCCACAGCATTTAATACAACATCATTCAGAGAATAGAGGGTAACCTAAATTGTTACTTCCATAATGCGTAATACAAGTCATCTTCAAATTTAAATTCCGTATTAGTTTTTGCCCTTGTGAATAATTCATACAAATGTCTGTGCTATACTTTCTTCTGTAAAAGTCATTACTACCCTTATTTCAGAGTCGTCAGTATATGTGCTCATCCTCGACCCATAAACAGATGGGAGAGAAGACCCCAACAAAACAGTCCTGGAACTCATCTCTGAGGTATACCAGAGTCATCAGTTTTTGATCCAGAATAAAAGTATCCCCTAATCTTATCCCACTGGATCGATAACAGTTTTTTACTCGTCTTACTACATACTGGTTTAAATTGTATCCTGTTGTCACTGTAATTTACTTTGTTAGAAGAGATCAAATGAAATTCCTTGGCCATATCCAGGTAAATAACATCCACAGGGAACTCATTACCCAGTACTTCCCACAATGGTTGGTAAAAAGACAGTAGACTTATAACACAGGATCTTCCTTGGGTAAAAAAGTGCTGAGTGAGATCCATGATTGAACCTAATGAATACAATATACATTTAGAGAGCACTCTGTCAACTCTTTCCTAATATAAATGTTAGGCTAATTTCCTTATAGTTTAGGAATAGAGATGATTGTTGCCACTTTCCATTGTCTGGGTATATATCCTGTTTCAAAAGATCTTTGAAGTAGTGCTACCAAACAAGGTGAAATAGTTTTAAAAAGTAGACTTAAGAAGATATCCATTAAGCCATCTTGCCCAGCTGTGGACACGCACTTCTCTGGGGGGGATCACCTCAATAACCTTTTTAGCTGTTTTTTTTATTTCTAGTGCTGCTGCTGCCCTCTGACTGGGTGGAACATCGGAGATTTTCTTTGAAACTGACAGGGGGGGGGTTTGGGAAAATGGTGTTGTACAACCTCTGAATATTACCCTCCGCACCCAAGAAACTTTTGTGATTTCTAGCCAGGCTCTCTGATTCAGGGATAGAAGACCACCAACTGCCTACAGAGATGGACAGTGAGGCCTCCATCCAGGAACGTTGACAGGATCTGTCAGAGGAGGATTCTCTATAACTCTGACTATATGGACCATCTCTGCTGTGGGGATGGCATCTTTCATTTGAATTCCCCCCTCCGCCCTTGGGGGAAGTCTCTCCACATGCAGTTTGAAAAGGGTACCTGGGATTTCTTGAACCACATTTTTCTACCCCCTCTTTGGTTTCTAGAAAAGGACAATTGAAAAACAGAAAAATGTACGCCCACAGCAGACAGGGTTTTCCCTTCATGCTCATACCTAGAGTGACTGTCTTTCACTTTGTGGACAAATACAATGAGGTTCCGTCAAAGGGTGTATTGACAAAAGACAATTTGAAGGGTTCTGCAAAATGACACAAGCGCATCTAATGAAAATGGCTGAATTCACCACCCATGAGGTGCCTTCAGCAGCATGAGAGAAGACTCATGGATGGATCAGAAATAGACTGAAGTGTAGTCAACTGTGAGGAAATGGTACTGCCTTCCTCTGACAATATGGTCCCAGAGAGAAATTTGGTAAGCTCATTTTATCAAATCTCTCTGAAGTCTTGTGAAATGTGCCAAATAATTCAGCGACTTAAGTGTGAAGGTCGCTGAAGCATTGACACACTTCGCAAATTTGTCCAGTGCCCTAGACTCCTTGTTAGGGGGGTGGACAGAGGAACTTTGTTCTGCCAGTTCCTTTCTAGTGCCAGCCGCCACGACCATGACATCAAGTACTCCTTTACTCCAGTGTGGTCGACCTTTAGGTGGTGCAAGGATCCTGTAAGGTCTCTCGGGTATAGGCTTAGCTGGATCTGGCTCCTTCCATGCCAGTCAAGAAATTAAATCTATGAATTAATTGTCATGCGGAGTCATCCTGGAGGTAAACTGGCCAGACTAAAAGGCCTCCAAAAGCACTTATTCCTCTTGGGAAGGGTTATCAGGGGACCAATCACCCCTTTGTTTGAAGAGCACTAAGATGTCCCCAAATGAGACGACACTGGGTAATGATCTGGGGGACCTCATCAAAATCAGTGTCTTAAGCGAGTCCAAGTGCCTCCTTTTGCACTTTCTCTTCCGAGGGACCTCCTTGGTGGGATGCTCCATGGAGGTATTGGAAGAGATACATATACCTTGCTAGGTGGTCTGGAGACTGGCTCAAACTGGCTCTCGATGCAGAATTGAATGAGCCAGAGAAGTTGGAACTTTATTCAGGATTCTTTTTAGTGCCAAAAAAGACAGGGAACTTGAGACCAATTTTGGATCTCAGCTGACTAAATGAGTCTGTTCAGTATGCAACGTTCTTGATGGTCACAGTTCAGTCCATTCTTCCATTTCTGCACAAGGACGACTGAATGTGTTCGATAGATCTTCAGGATTCATACTATCATATCAAAATGAACAGGCAATCCAGAAGATATCTGCTTTTCTGGCTAGGAGCCAGTCATTACCAGTTCAGAGCACTGCCTTTTGGTCTCATCACAGCTCCCAGGGTGTTCAAGTGCGTGGCAGTCATAGCAGCTCATCTCAGTCTGCTGGGATTCAGTTTGTGTCCATACCTGGACGACTGGCTCCTTACCCCTCCAACCAGCATCAATTAATAGAGGGAAGGAATTACTTTCTCCAGCTGTGCTCTCAATACAACCAATCAAATAACTTTTCTCCCTCAATCTTTGATTCATACCATTTAATTCCAGGTCAAAAATTATTCAGAATTCTTCCCTACCAGCATGTCTGATACTCCAAACATTGGGATCCATGTAATCGGCAGTCACTCTTGTACCACTGGAAAGGTTCCATATGAAAATCTTCCAATGGACACTTGCAACTCAATGGTCTGTTCTCCAATACCCATTATCCAACCCAGTCAAGATAACTCAAGCTTGCAAGAATTACCCTCTCTGGTGGATTTATTCCAGTCAACTGCAAGAAGGCTATCTCTTTGTTCTCCCTCAACCCAAGGCCCTAGTGACCAGGGATTGGTCTCATATCAGGTGGGGGGGGGGGGCAGTTCTTGGGAAGGATGGTCCAAGGCACATTGTTCCCCAAAGAGAGAATCAGATGGAAAGTATGTCTGTAGTCTTGCCAACTTTATGAAGAAGCTGTGAGAGAGTGGCCATGAATGATCATCTCCAATAATTTTCTGATAGTGCACATCCCCGGGAAGTCCAGTGTAATTGCAAACAAGTTAGGTAGGTCCATTTTAATGCTCAAGTGTTCTCTTAATATCAACGTGGTGGAGAATTTCAATTGATGGGGCCAACCATGCTGTGATCTATTCGCTTCTCCCCTCAACAAGTGCAGCTGGCTGTTTGCCCTGATCCCCGCAGCGGGAGAGTTCCCGAGGGCTGCTCTACTTCATGATTGGTCCTCCAGTCTCCTTTTTGCTTATTCCCCATTACTCCTCATTCCCAAATTTCTCCAGAAAGCATCTTGATTGAAGAGCACAGTTATCCTTATTGCCCCTTACTGGCCTCATCAGATCTGGTTTCCTTTCTTTTGGCCTCATCTTCTACATCCAGCTCCAGACCACCTATCTCATCCGACATGCATGACTCGTACAGCTGTTTCAGGCCTCAAGTTAATTGCATCGTTTCTCCAGTTCTGTTGATTACTAGATGGCGCAGGCTGTCTTCCTCCGTATGTCATATGTTATCTTCCCCTAAAGCTTCTGCTAGGAAAATTTATAAAAGTAAATGGAAAAGGTTTGATTCTTGGGCCCACAAAAAGAATTTAGACCCTTTTTCAGCACCAGTATCAAGGGTTCTTGACTTTTAGCTACAATTTTCAGTGAAGGTGCCAGCTGCTCAACTATGAGTATAGTTAGCAGCCATTTCCAACTTTCACATAGGAATGAATAATTCTACTTTAGCCCCCTCTAAACCTCCCAGAGGACCCTACCTACTTATACCTCCTATAAAAAAAAAAATACTACTCCTCTTTCGGATCTTAATATTGTTCTTCAGACCTCGACTCAACCCCCATTTGAACCATCAGCTAGGTCTGATCTGAAAATTTTGACCTGGAAAAAACTCTTCCTAGTTGCTGTTACTTTTGCCAGAAGAGTATCTGAACTTCAAGCACTGTCCTCTAAACCTCTTTTTTTCACAAGGACAGGGCTTCTTTGAGAATTAATCCTTCCATTTAATCAAAGGTGGTGTTGGAATCTGATACTAATCAGGTCATCAATCTCCCAGTCTTTTCCAACTTGTCGAACAAAGGAGAATATGCGTTGCATCGTTTGGATGTCCATAGACCGTTATATTTCTACCATCACAGAACCAGAAAGTTGAGAAAATCTTAATGGTTTCCTTTTCTGATTCATAACTAGGCAAATCAGTATCTCTAAAGTGACTTTGGGCAAGTAGTTAACTGACTATATTATGAAAAAATTGGGGTGGCCTTTACCAAAGCCTCCAAAAGTCCATTCCACAAGGTCTATGGTGACTTCATCACCCTTTTTGTCTAGAATTTCCTTGAATATTTGTGCAGCTGTAACTTGGGCTAATCCTCATACCTTTATTGCCCATTGCAAATTGGATGTCATCTGTAGGGGAAGAGCAGCCTTTGGCTAAGCTGTCCTTCAGAATATCCTCCGTTAGATAGGTAACAGGGGACTCTGTCCAAACTGTTGAGGAATTAGTGAAAATGACATTAGATAAAAAAGTTATGTACTTACCATAACTTTCCATATGTATTGCTCATTTTCATTCTTCCTCAGCTTCCCACCCATCTACCCCCTCCTTGTGGATCCCCTGGATAGATCAGAGTTTTGTGGAGGAACCTCTGTTCCTTGTTTGAGCTCCAGTTTCTATTACTTTCTTAATTTCTATTGCTTTATATATGTTTATGGACTGCAAACTAGATCTGACGTATGCTAAGTGGCTGAAGCATTATGGGTAAAGGGAGGAGCTCGAGAGTTGAAGTATTCTATGATCTGGAAGAAGCAGCCCAGTCAGATCTGGAGGTTGGATTGAACCCAACTTTTGAGGAATAATGAAAATGGACAACACAGATGGAGCATTATGGTGAGTACATAACCGTTTTGTCCCAGTAATCAGGTTGGAGAAACAGATGAACTAGGATACAGAAGTCATTTATTTGCCATAACACTGTATCGTTTACAACCTAGTACATCCAATACACCACCACCACTTTCTTCTACCTTCCAGATTTTGTGGTTTCCATATATTTTTAGATTATGATGCTAGGGTTTTCCTGTGAGGTGATGGGCAAACTCTTTCTGAATCTTGTGGGAGAGCAGGGCATTGAAAGAGCAACGTTCAGGGATTTGAAGGTGAGAGCAGTGGCAGATGACTGGATCAGATCTGATAAGCAGCTCCAGTCCCAAAAGCTGCATCAGGTAGGCTAGGATGAAAATAACCTAGCATTATAATAAGCACATAACCTCCATTTGTATTGTCTGTTGAAAATAGTTGTTGGTTAAAGGGACTGGGCAAAGTTTGGAAGTTGATCAGTTGATATAGAAAAAAAACATTGTATTAAGCAATTTTGTAGCGCACTGTCAAATAGTCCAATTTTTGGTTATGTATTTTAAATGCTGGCTGTCTGGAGAGTTTACAGTAGTTTAAATGCACAAATAAGCTTCTAAAGGATGTTACAGAAGCCAGTGTACAGTCTAAAAGTGAACCGTGGACAGGGATTGTAAAGTATGTAATAAAATGAATGATTGGGACGTAGCTCAAAAAAATGTCCAAGATGAAATTTTAATTGTATATATAGGGGAAGGGGGCAAGTTGAAGCATTGCCAGCAGCAAAAGTTAAGTTAATTTCACTGGAGTTAAGTTGAAAAACTATTGCAAGAAAGCACTGAATGCCCATCTTTGCAGGGACGTAAACAGGAGTGATGCCATGGTACAAGGTATGTACCATAAGCAGTATAAGGGATTGCTGGCAGAACTTGCATGTACATACACTGGGAAAGAAAGAAGGGGGGGGGTGATTTACATGCATCTTAAAAGCCATTAAAATTCAGAGGATACCTTATTTGAGAAGGATTTGTATTGCAGAGGAGCAGAGAGTTGCAAATTAAGAGGATTAATAAAAAGGCGTGAAATTTCTTTTTGGAGAGTTTTGTAAAAGCTAACCTCTCTCAAACTTTTGATTCGGCAACAGTGCTAGAACACAGGATGACACGCATAAAATTCAAGCTGTAATAAAAAGAAAGAGAACATGCATTTTATACAAAGGCCACATATTAATGGAATGGGTAAAAACCGCAGTGTGGTTGTACTACCAAAGTGGTCCTTACTGGTTTTCACTTTTATGTATTTTTGTGTAGGTTATTTTTTTCTGTGCCTGCCAGCCATTAAGCATGCTCTTGATCAGACACTGCCTTTTTGTTCCACTGCTCCAGTGATTTAACCCTGCACTGAGGTGCTTGCTTTCTAAGACAATCATTCATTTAACCATGAGGGTGCTTTGTGCTGTCACTGTCAACATCCTTGTTAATGCAGCATTATCTTTTTTTCCTGTGACCTAACCCTACTTCCTGAATAATGATGGTGTGAACAGTGGTGTTCCCTTGCAAGGGCACACTTACTGTGAAGGTTTACCACCAACTGGTGACTTGGTGAGCCCAGTGCCTGACTACAGGCCACTGTCTACATTACTTCTCTTCTAAGGGATAGTTTCAGTGTGTGCATATGCCTTCACCCATCCTATCTGCCAGTACAGTTAAGCGCCCAAGCCATTAGTTTAACTCCTGTCATTTTAGTGGACAGGTTATTCCTCTGTGTCATGAATGCCACTTGTAATTGTATGTATTATTGCCTTTTGACTGAGATGTTCTCAAGATGTCCTTCAAGGATGCATCTGCAGTCCTTACAAATGGGTTGTCCTGGCCTCAGGCAGCCCTTCGGTCGGCCGGATTCTAAAGTCTGGCTCTGGCCTCGGCTGATGTCGCACTTCACCCGACGTCATAGCTGCAGTTCAGCGGGTATAAAGGCATCAGCCGACGCCATTTTCCTCAGTCTTTCTTGCCGCATGGCGCCCGGAGCAGAAGCTGTTCGCAAGTGCCGGTCGGTCAGAACCAGAGATTACTACTACCGAAGACTTCTAAAAAGCTAAGTACCCCGTTGGGGACTCTTTCTTGCCTCAGCCGATGTCAGAAAAAGTGAATAACTGTTTAACTTGTGGGAAACAAATACCTCATAAAGATTTCCACTCTTACTGCCTACCTTGTTTAGGCCCAGACCACGACGTAGCAGCTTGTCTAGCCTGTGCTTCTTTCAACCGACGGACGCTTAGACGTCGGTCGGAATTTGCTGAGGAGTTTTTCGGCTCCGCTTTTGCTTACAATATGCCGTCGGAAACTCCGACTTCGCAATTAACTAAAAAGCACAAGGAAAAGGACCGACACTCGCGGTCCGCGGTTTCGGCCGAAACCGCGGTTAAGTCAACCACGAGTGTCTCGGTTTTGGCTGAAACCGAGTCCTCGGTTCTTCCTTCGGCCGAAAGCTTGCCTCCTACCGAGGCCTCATCCAGCATGGCTGAATCTGCTACTGAAATCCCACCTGCTCTTGCAGGTTCACAGGATTTATCTGATACTATACCTTTAGATATATCTACTCCTGCACATGGAGCTGCTAGGCCCCCTGTATCCATGTCGATTAAGGCCTTTGCCAGGGCTAAAGCAGCAAAATCTACCAAATCTGTGCCTGCTAAGACCCCCTCTCACAGGCCTAGCCCTAGTTCTCAAATGCTTAGTCTAGCAGAGGATCTCATTTCTCTGATCCGGGGATCCCAGCCTCACCCTGACAGGGCCTCTCACCCACCTCCAGAGAAGAGGCCTAGAGCAGAGCCCCCTGAGCCAGTTTCTTCTGATTACTCCTCTGATGATTCAGATAATACAAACCCTCCAGAGGGCCCTTATTCTCCTTATGAGGACTCTGATGCAGAAGACTCCATTCCTTCTGCCTCTCTGCCTGAGGAATTTTCTTTTGGGGAAACCTTGCATGCTATGAGGGAACAATTTCAATGGCAGGGCCAGGATTTTTCAGACTCTAGGAAAAGGCTTAGGACCTTTTTGCATTTGCCACAGCATAGGCCTTTAGCCATTCCTCCAGTACTCACTGTTGTGGATGATGCATTTAATGATGCTTGTACTGCTCCTGATTCTCTTCCTCCGGCCCCTGCTAAGCCCGACAGGTACTACAGGGTTCCGGATGCACATTATCATTTGTATAAGGCTCCTTTTGCAGATCCTGAAACTATCTCCCAGGGACCCAAGGCTGTAGCAGCTACCTCTGCAAAGAACCCCCTCCCCTCTGAAAGGGAATCTAGGGCCTTAGAGAGATGGGGTAAAAAAGTTTACACTTCTGCTACTCTTTCGGCTAGGGCCTTAAACTGTCAATTCCACATGATTCAGTATCAGGAATTTATGTTAGATCAGTTAACTAAAAAACTGTCCTCGTCTGAACCATTAGACAAAAAATCTGTTCAGGAAATGGTACATAACATTCAGCAGGTCAGTAATCATTCCTTAAAATGCGGCTATGATGCACTGGAGGCTTCCTTTAGATCAGCTATGACTGGTACAGTGATCAGAAGGCATGCATGGTTAAAAGAGCAGTCCTTACCAGACCATGTTAAATCAAAGCTCCTGGATGCTCCCATGGATAAGCTCAATTTGTTTGGCTCCCTGCACAGCAGGTGCTGAAGAAGGTGGAAGAGAAAGCAAAATCTGTCCAGACAGTCAAGGATTTCTTACAGGTCCAGCCTCCAAGGTTTAGTAGGAACTGGCCTTCCAAGAATTGGTCCTTTCCAGACACCTCCAGAGCTCAGAGAGGCAGGAATAGGCTCAAGAGGCAGGGGTCAATCCAGAGGTGCTTACAGGGGACGCCAGTGGCAGCCTAACAACCAGCGGTACTGCCACAGATCCAGCCACCACCACTTCCACAGGACAATCACAGTGACTTGGCTCTGAGACCGCCTACCAGGGAACAACTAGAAGCACCCTTAGGCGGAAAGCTAGCCTTATTTTCAGTAAACTGGCATCACATCACAGGAGACAAATGGATTTTACAGACAATAGACCAAGGATACAGGTTTCACTTCCATACTCTACCAAGGAAGAGAGGAATGCCAAACCTACCTCCAAATCAGAAGACAAAAGCTCTAGAACAAATACACCACTTACTAAGGATGAGAGCTATAGAAAGGGTACAGTCTATGGAACAAGGGCAAGGATTTTACTCCAGACTTTTCCTGGTGCCAAGAAAAGAAAACCAATGGAGACCTATTGTCGACCTGTCCGCTCTAAACACATACCTCATTGTTCCAAAATTCAAAATGCTGACCCTACAGCAGCTTCTTCCCATGCTGGGCAAGGAGTCTTGGCTGGTAACTCTAGATCTCAAGGAGGCATACCTGCACGTCCCCATACGACCAAATTGCAGAAGATACCTCAGATTTCTTGCAGGATCAGAGCATTATCAATTCTCAGCATTGCCCTTTGGCTTATCTACTGCCAGAGTATTCACGAAATGCCTGGCATCAGTAATTGCTCATTGCAGGCTTCAGGGAATTCAAATTTACCCTTACCTGGACGACTGCCTGTTACAAGCGGACAACAAAAACAAATTAGAAAAAGATTTGGAAAAGGTCATTCATCTACTGCAAGCCCTGGGATACACAGTCAATATAAAAAAGTCAAGGCTGATACCATCCCAAAGGATAACTTTCTTGGGTGCAGAGCTGGACACATCAAATCAAATGGCATCCCTCACAGCAGAAAAACAGAAGCACCTTCCTCTCTATTTCATGGCATTAACAAAGCAGAACCAGCTAACAGCAAGGAAAGTCCTGCAAGCCCTGGGTTACATGGCATCCTGCATAATATTGATTCCACATGCCAGACTACATATGAGGAAGTTACAATGGTACCTAAGGAATTTATGGTCTCAGCACAAGCACAGCCTAGAAACCCAAATTCCAATAATTCCATGCCTGAAGCAAGAATTCCAATGGTGGGCTCAGGCCTGTCAATCGAACAAAGGGCTGTCCTTCCACAGCACTCAACCAAGCCATGCTATCACAACGGACGCCTCAGACCTCGGTTGGGGGGCACACATGCTGGACAAGTGCATACAAGGCTTATGGACTCAAGACCAGCCTAACCTACACATAAATCAAAAGGAGATGCTGGCAGTAAAACTGGCAATTCAGACATTCAGACCATTTCTTCGACAGGGTCAATTGCTGATAAGGACGGACAACACCACAGTTATGTGGTACATCAACAAACAGGGAGGCACACATTCATACCCTCTATGCCGGATGGCAATGGACCTCTGGAATGTGGCCCTGAGCTTCAACATTCAGTTACAAGCAATATTTGTACCAGGAAAAGAAAATATACTAGCAGACATCCTAAGCAGAACTACCACGGATGCCCACGAATGGATGCTACATCCAGACATCTTCAAATCCATTACAGGGAAATGGGGACTACCAGAAATAGACTTATTCGCATCCCCACACAACCACCAATTGAAAAAATTCTGCACGAGGGCATACCACCCACTTGCTTGGAAGGTGGACTCTCTATCTTTCAGTTGGAAAAACCTGACAGCATATGCATTCCCACCTCTTCCTTTGATGCACAAGGTGCTATTGAAGATCAAAGAAGACCGTCCAAGGATCATCCTGATAGCTCCAGACTGGCCGAGGCAGCATTGGTACCCATTACTGAGGAGCATGTCTCGGGAACAAATATGGCCTCTGCCCCTAGTTCCCTTACTGTTAACACAGAACAACTTCAAAACCCTGCATCCAAACCTGAAAACACTGCAGCTGGCTGCCTGGAACATTGCATAGGACAAAATAACCCAAATTTATCTCAAAGGGTTAAAGACATTATCTTGGAGGCTCGCAGACCCTCAACGAGAAAAACTTATTCAGCAAAATGGAAAAGATATCTCATTTGGAGTGCAACAAAAGGAGTGGATGCATCATTGGCAAACATAGCTAACATCCTGGAATATTTAGCAGAGCTTTTCCACAATGGTTTGTCTTACTCCTCCATTAAGATTCATGCATCAGCAATTTCAGCAGAATACAACATGGATCCTCCAGTCTTTTCTCAACCTCTACTCAGTTTCTCAGAGGAATTAAAAATGTAAAACCACCAAGGAAACCACCATTGCCTACATGGGACTTAAACTTTGTGTTAGAAAAGTTAACACTCCCCCCTTTTGAACCAGCAGCAACAGCAGAATTACAGTACTTATCTTGGAAGACTGCATTCCTGCTTGCAATCACTTCAGCTAGAAGGGTTTCTGAATTACAGGCATTAATGGCAGTACAGCCCTTCCTTATCTTCCATCAGGATAGAGTGTCCATGAGAACTAATCCTACCTTTATGCCAAAAGTGGTCTCCAGAGTATCTTTAAACCAAGCAATACACCTACCAACATTCTTCCCCAATCCACAGAACAGGGGGGAAAGATTGCTGCATACCTTGGATGTACACAGACAATTGCGCTACTACCTGGACAGAACCAAGAACTATAGAAAAACTGACCAGCTTCTGGTAGCATATGCCACAGGAATGGAAGGAAAAGCAATTTCAAAACAAACAATCTCAAAATGGATAGGAAATTGCATTAGATTTTGTTACTCTTTTCATGGAAAAGCAACTCCAGAAAACATCAGACCTCATTCCACAAGGGCTACAGCCACTACTACAGCTTTCTTACGAGGAGTGGCTACCAAAGACATTTTAGAGGCTGCTACTTGGAGCTCCGTGCATACATTTGCCAAGCATTATAATCTGCCTTTATACTCCAGATCCCGAGCAGGTTTTGCCACTGCTGTTTTGCAAGGGATTTTAACTACACCATAAACTCTTAGTGCCTCCTTAGTGCCTCCTCCCCCAGTTTGGCTATGGTATTCTACCCATTTGTAAAACTGCAGATGCATCCTTGAAGGACATAGTACAGTTTTGTACCTACCATAAATGTAGATGTCCGAGAGGTATGCATCTGCAGTCAGGATTACCCACCCTCCTTCCCCTCTGTGGTACTCCTAGGGTATTTACCCATCTTGTAGCTAGCTGGGGAATCTATTATGGTGTATTTGTTTGTTTGTATATATGTACATACATGTTTATTTCTATTTGCTCTCTATTGTTTGGAAACATTTGCATTTATCCAAATTTAGCCTTCCTAGAGGGCACCTGGCATCTGGGGCAAGAAACACTTGGGAAAATGGCGTCGGCTGATGCCTTTATACCCGCTGAACTGCAGCTATGACGTCGGGTGAAGTGCGACATCAGCCGAGGCCAGAGCCAGACTTTGGAATCCGGCCGACCGAAGGGCTGCCTGAGGCCAGGACAACCCATTTGTAAGGACTGCAGATGCATACCTCTCGGACATCTACATTTATGGTAGGTACAAAACTGTACTTTTTGTGTTGTGACATTTCCTTGATGACAGACTTCTATTATGCAGCAAGTCAAATGTACTAAAGTTCTCTGTAATGATTATTATTACTAGCAACTAATGCTTTCAGTGATATTTTTAGAATGCTTCCACTTAATTTTTTTCTTCTCTTTTAAAGGACGCTTGCTGTGCTAGGAGCTGGTCTTATGGGGGCTGGGATTGCTCAAGTTTCAATCGATAAAGGTATTAAAACTATTATGAAAGACACAGCCCTTGAAGGACTGAACAGAGGACAGGATCAGATCTTTAAAGGGTATGTCATTTATATTTATTGTAATGGCAAGAGTGATATTTTTTCTATTTTTTAATGCTTAACAGATTGTCTGAATGCACTGCTTCCCAAGTTCTGGCAATTTTTTTTACCAGTAGCACAGTTCAAATATGCCCTGCTTTGTCACTGTATATGTTATTTGTGTTTTACTGTTAGTCATAACTGGTGGGGATTTCCTGCTGTGGAAGCTGGCCTGACTGCCAGAGAATTATCTCCTCCTCCTGAAATCGGAGGAAGCCGTGTCCAGCATCAGCTGGTGCCATAACCTCGGTTCTTTCTTGCTGTTGGAGCCCAGTGCAGAGTGCTAGTCAATACTTGTCGGTCTTCACCAGAGAAAAAGACTTATAAAGCTAAGTATCCTGTTGGGGAACTTCTCGTGTGTTTCTTGACTAATGTCAGAGAAATTTAATTACTGTCTTTGTTGTGGCAAGCAGACACCACACTGGGACTTTCACTCATTTTATGTAACTTATTTGGGCCCAGAACATAACGTTCCTAACTGTTGGTTCTGTGCTTGCTTTAATAGCAGAACAGTCAAGCATAGGGCTGAGATTTTAGCTAAGCAATTTAGCTACTCACTGGGGCCTTCGCATACTATGTTGGCTGCTGGTTGAGCTGAGGTTGATATCCCTAAGCATAAAAAGGAAAAGTGCCCAAAACTTAAGGTACTGGGTTTGGTGTGCTCATTTGCCATCTGCCAGTCCACTTGTGATTGAAGGCGAGATGCCTTTGCAGTCCCCTCTGGTTAACTGAGTTTGTGACACAGGCCTCTATAGAGACAAGTTTGGAGTCTGATATGCCACTAGGTCCCTCTACCTCCTTACAAGCTGAAAGACTTAGCTCTTCAGTTGGGTTTAGAGCTGCTTTGCAAATTCTGGCCTCTGACAACCACTGTAAAACCCACAAAGGGCATCTGCAGTCTCATGTCAGGAGATTGCCTCAGTTCACTGTCCTCTGGATTCAGCTGTCTGTGTTTTGGCCCTAGTGTAGATATGGCCCTCAGGTCTAAGCCTAAGGCCTCCCATAAAAAGGTTGTATCCTGCTTGCCTCAGCCAAGGCCTACCAGATTCCACTCCCAAACTCAGACCTGTCAACAAGACCTACTTAGGTTGGATAAAGATTTGCTTTCATTGGTCAGATCCAGATGCCTGTCTTCCAGGTTCTGCCCCTGAATCTTCTCCTGGTGAAAGAAAGAATTATATTTTCCACCCAAGAGTCTTTGATTCTTTTGACTCTGAGGATGATAATGATGAATCCACCTATGAGGAAGTCTTATGTATTGCTTGCTATGAAGATTCAGATTGAGGAGAATCTCCACTGCAACTACCCTACCACACACTGGTTCTTTCTGGCCTCCCAGTCTAAACCTAGACTTAGGAGACCTCTAAGGGAAAGGAGCCTAAGGCAGCACCAGAGTGCGAGACAGCGACAAGCAAATTCCAGTAGGCCTGTGGGATCCAGCCTCCAGGGAGCAATCATGACTCTTTCATGGCACTCCCTTTCCCCCTTCCCTCAAGTCTGACTCCTCCTTATCCCCTCTGACTAGGAAAATGTCTGTCCTTCAAGAACTGGACCCTCATTACTGGGATCAGTGGTTCCTGAAAATCAGCGGTTACAAACTCCAGTTCAAACAGCCTCCAATTCAGTCAGGTTTCCTTGATATTCCACTAAACCAAAAGATGGAGGCCTTAAAGCAAATTCAGCTGCTGTGGAACCAGTAACATGCTCATTACAAGGAAAGGGATCGTCCTCCAGGATTTCCCTAGTCCCCAGAAAAGGGGGGTACCTGGAGATTAATACTGAACCTGTTAAGGCCCAGCTAATTCTTGCAGGTTCACAAATTCAAATTGGTAACCATTCAGAAACCACTCCCCATGATCTCTCTCGATGCTTTCATGGTAACCTTAGATCTAAAGTATGCATACCTCCACTTTCTCGTAGAAAAATCTTGCAAGAGGTTCTTGTACATTAGAGCATCTGTGAGGCATTATCTGATGTCCTTCAAGAATGCAACTGCAGTCCTTACATATGGGTTGTCCTGCCTCAGGCAGCCCTCGGTCGGCCGGATTCCAAAGTCTGGGTCCGGCGTCGGCTGATGTCGCCTCCTCCCCGACGTCAGAGTGGCTGGGGTACAAAAGCATCAGCCGACGCCATCTTCCTCGGTCTTTCTTGCCGCGCAGTGCCCGAAGCAGAAGCAGTTCGCAAGTGCCGGTCGGCCAGCTCCTGTGTTTTCAGTTACCGAAGTCATCAAAAAGCTAAGTACCCAGTTGGGGAACCTTTTTTCTTGCCTCAGCCGATGTCAGGAAAAATTGAAAAAGTTAATAATTGTTTGTCTTGTGGTAAACAAATACCTCATAAGGACTTCCATTCTTACTGCCTTCCCTGCCTGGGCCCAGACCACGACGTCTCGGCCTGTGCTGCCTGTGCTTGCTTCAATAAGCGCACACTCAGGCGCCGGGCAGAATTTGCCGAAGACTTTTTTGGCGATAATTACGCTTATATCATGCCGTCGGAACAACCGACAACACATTTCCAAAAAACGTAAGGACCGGGACCGACATCCTCGACCCGCATTGTCCACAGATACCACGCCTAAGGCTCCCGCGAGTGCATCGGTCTCTTCGGAGGTGGTAATTCAACCGCTCCATACCGATGACACCGCTTATCCTCATACTTCGGTCCCGGAGGTTTCCCCAGTGCCGGTTGTTGATTTTCCCCCCGAAACCGAAGCACAAGATTTACCTGACACCATACCAGTGGATAAAGTCACTCCTGTACGTGGGGCAGCTAGGCCTCCGGTCTCCATGTCCATCAAAAGCCTACTCACGTGCAAAGGCTGCTAGCCAGGCTAAGGCTCATCCTCCTAAAGCTTTTTCCCAGGGCCCCTCTTCTGATAAACAGATCATGTCTCTTGCTGCAGATTTAATCTCTCTTATCAGAGGTTCTCAGGCGCATCCAGACAGAGGTTCTCAGCCGCCTGCAGATAAGAGATCTAGGACTGAGCAGACAGACACCCTCTTCCGATGAAGCCTCCAGGGATTCAGAGCACTCAGATACCCAGGAAGAATCCTTCCAGGCCTACGAGGACTCTGATGCTGAGGATTCAATCCCTTCTGCCTCTCCTCCAGAGGATTTTTCTTTCGGAGAAGTTCTCCACTCCATGAGAGAACATTTTCAGTGGCAGGGTCAGGAATTTTCTGACTCCAGGAAAAGGCTACGTACTTTCCTTAAGTTACCCCAGCACAGGCCTTTAGCTATTCCCCCAGTGTTAGATGTATTGGATGATGTATACTCAGACTCCAGTGCTTCCCCTGATTCTCTCCCTCCTGCTCCTGTCAAGACAGACAGATATTACAGGGTTCCTGAAACTCATAAGCATCTCTTTAAGGCCCATTCTGTGGATCTAGAAACTATTTCTCAGGGGCCCAAAGGAGTGGCTACTTCCTCGGCCAAAAACCCTTTGCCCGCGGACAGGGAATCTAGGTCCCTGGAGAGATGGGGCAAAAAAGTTTATACCTCTTCCACCCTTGCCATGAGGTCACTTAACTGTCTTTTTCATACTTTTAAATACCAGGATTATTTAATGGATGATTTACAGAAAAAGTTAGCCTCTCCTGAGCCTATAGATAAGAAAGGCCTTGCAGGATTTGGTTCATAACACTCAGCAGGTTAGCAATCATTTTCTTTTGTGTGGTTATGATGCATTGGAAGCTTCATGTAGGGCAGCTATGACAGGGGCCGTTATACGTAGACATGCTTGGTTGAAAGAACAGCCACTGCCAGAACATGTTAAAGTAAAGCTCCTAGATGCACCTCTAGAAAAACAGAAGCTTTTTGGTGCTAATGCACAGGATGTGTTGAAGTCTATTGAGGAAAAGGCTAAATCAGTTCAGACAGTCAAAGATTTCCTCCAGGTTCAGCCACCCAGATTCAGCAGGAATTGGCCTTCAAAGAATTGGTCCTTTCCAGACACTGACAAATTTCAAAGGGGAAAAAACAGGTGTGCTCGAGGTAGAGGGCAATACTGAGGCTCCTACAGGGGCTGCCAATGGCAACCACCAAATCAGAGAAGTGGCGCAGGGAGTTCAGCTGCACCACAGGGACAATCACAATGACTTCACTTTCACACCGCCGACCAGGGCTCAAAGGGAAGCACCTTTAGGCGGAAAATTATCCTTATTTTCAAAAAATTGGCACATCTTAAAGGACAAATGGATTCTGGACATAATAGACCCAAGGCTACAGGTTCCACTTTCATACTTTACCAACAAGACAAGGCATGCCCAACCTGCCACAAAGTCAAAGGGCAGAGGCATTAGCACAAGTTTCAAAGCTGATAAAAATCAAAGCAATAGAAAAGGTACCTCCTCAGGAACAAGGCCAGGGATTTTACTCAAGACTGTTCCTTGTTCCAAGAAAAGAAAAGCAATGGAGACCTATACTGGACTTGTCCGCTCTAAACACTTTTCTCATTGTACCAAAATTCAAAATGCTGACGCTCCAGCAACTCCTTCCCATGCTGGGCAAGGGGTCTTGGCTGGCTACTCTGGACCTCAAGGAGGCATACCTGCATGTCCCAGTCAGACACAGTTGCAGAAGATACCTCAGATTTCTTGCAGGGTCAGAGCATTATCAATTCTCAGCATTGCCTTTTGGCTTATCTACTGTGCCCAGAGTATTCATGAAATGCCTGGCATCAGTAATTGCACACTTCAGACTCCAGGGGATACAAATATACCCTTACCTGGACGACTGTCTTATACAAGCGTACAGCAAGCAAGCCTTGACAAAAAACTTGAATTATGTCATTTACTTACTACAGGCTTTGGGATACACAGTCAACTTACAAAAATCAAGACTACTGCCATCCCAGCAAATAACTTTTCTAGGAGCCAAACTAGACACAGAATCACAAATGGCTTACCTCACAGAAGAGAAGCAAGAACAATTACCACATTACTTCAAAGGCCTAGCAAAGCTCACCCAGATGACTGCAAGGAAAATCCTGCAGGCCCTGGGTTTCATGGCATCTTGCATTCTACTGGTTCCACTGGCAAGACTACACATGAGAAAATTACAATGGTACCTAAAAAGTTTATGGTCTCAACACAGCCACAATTTAGAAGCAATTATTCCACTCATTCCATGTCTACAAAGGGAATTTCTGTGGTGGGCCCAAGCAAGCCAGTTAAACAAAGATATGCCTTTCATCAAACCTCAAACAAGCCAAACCATTACAACAGACTCCTCAGACCATGGATGGGGGGGCGCACATGGAAGGCAGATTCATTCAGGGGCAATGGACCACACAGGAATTGCATCTGCACATCAATCAAAAAGAGATGTTAGCAGTAATTCATGCAACCGAGGCCTTCGGAAAATACCTTCAACAAGGTCACCTGTTAATAAAGACAGACAACACCACTGTTATGTGGTACATAAACAGGGAGGTACTCATTCTTACCCCCTTTGCAGACTAACAATGACTCTTTGGGAAAAGTCCCTGAAACTGAACATACAGCTGCAATCCCAGTTTGTTCCGGGAAGGGACAATGTTCTGGCGGACAGTCTAAGTAGAAACATCCTGGACCCGCACGAATGGATGTTGCATCCAGACATTTTTGCACAAATAACTCTTGCATGGGGGAGGCCGGACATAGATCTCTCTGCTTCCCACCTCAATAGTCATCTGCAAAGGTTCTGTTCGAGGACACACCATCCACAAGCCTGGAGAATAGATGCTCTCTCATTCAGCTGGAATTCTCTAACAATATATGCATTCCCACCTCTACCATTAATGACCAAGGTGTTACTGAAGATCAAAGCAGAGCAACCCAAAGGCATCTTAATAGCTCCATATTGGCCAAGACAGCACTGGTATCCATTACTAAGGAGCATAACTTGCACCAAGCCGTGGCCCCTACCTCAATGGCCCCTACTCTTGACTCAGCACAATTACAGGACAGTTCACCCCAACCTGCAAACTCTGCAGCTGACAGCTTGGAGGGTTTCTTGATTTCTCCCCAGATCTCTCTCTCCAAGGAAGTTCAACAGATATTACTGGAAGCACGCAGACCTTCCACCAGAAAGACTTACTCAGCTAAATGGAAGAGATTCAACATCTGGAATACCAACAAAGGACAGGATGCATCAGTAATGAGCATCCCACAGATACTGGAATACTTGGCAGAAATGCTGCATAATGGACTTCCCTATTCTTCCATAAAAATACACGCTTCAGCAATTTCAGCAAAATACAACACTGATCCACCTGTGTTTTCCCATCCTTTGCCAAGACAATTTCTAAGAGGGATAAAGAATATCAAACCTCCCAGAAAACCACCAGTGCCTGCATGGGACCTCAACTTCGTGTTAGAGAAATTAACTCTTCCTCCTTTTGAACCAGCAGCATCTTCAGACTTGCAATTTCTTTCCTGGAAAACAGTTTTCCTGTTGGCAATTACCTCAGCAAGAAGAGTTTCGGAGATACAGACCCTCATGGCAGTACCTCCATTTCTCATTTTTCATCAGGACAGGGTTTCTTTAAGAACCAATCCTTCTTTTATGCCAAAAGTGATATCCAGGATGTCTCTAAATCAAGTAATTCACCTGCCTACTTTCTTCCCCAATCCTCAAAATAAAGGGGAAAGGCTACTGCACACTTTAAACGTACACAGACAACTACGCTACTACTTGGACAGAACAAAGGCCAACAGAAAGTCAGACCAACTTTTTGTAGCATACGCTCCTGCAATGCAAGGAAAGGCAATTTCCAAACAAACAATTTCAAAATGGATTGGACATTGCATCAGATTCTGTTATTCTTTTCATGGAAAGGGTGTGCCAGCCAATATCAGGCCACACTCCACCAGAGCTACAGCCTTCTTAAGAGGGGTGGCTACAAAGGACATTCTAGAAGCTGCTACATGGAGCTCCGTGCATACATTTTCCAAGCACTACAACCTGCCTTTATATTCCAGATCCAGAGCAGGCTTTGCTTCTGCAGTCCTGCAGGGCATTTTAGCTACACCACCATTATCTTAGAGCCTACCACCCCCAGCTTGGCTATGGTATTCAACCCATTTGTAAGGACTGCAGTTGTATTCTTGAAGGACATAGTACAGTTTTGTACCTACCATAAATGTAGATGTCCGATAGATATGCAACTGCAGTCAGGTTTACCCTCCCTCCTACCCCTCTGTGCATTGGGTCCACTTCCCTCCTTTTATACTTAGCTGGGGATATCTGTTATGGTGTATCTGTTTATTGCTATTGTGTATGTCTGGACTTTTTTATCCAGCTCTAAATTTAGCCTTCCTTGGAGGGCACCTGGCGTCTGGGGCAAGAAACACTGAGGAAGATGGCGTCGGCTGATGCTTTTGCACCCCAGCCGCTCTGACGTCGGGGAGGAGGCGACATCAGCCGACGCCGGACCCAGACTTTGGAATCCGGCCGACCGAGGGCTGCCTGAGGCAGGACAACCCATATGTAAGGACTGCAGTTGCATATCTATCGGACATCTACATTTATGGTAGGTACAAAACTGTACTTTCTGTGTTCTGCCCTTTGGCTTTTCTGCTGTACTTAGGGTTTTAACAAAATGCCTAGTCCCAGTGATAGCCTTCTGCATGTCAAAGCAATTCAGATTTACCCCTACTTTAGTCAAAGAACATTCATATTTATCCCTACTTTAGTCAAAGAACATTCAGATTTACCCCTACTTTAGATGACTACCTCATTCAGACAACCAATCTAGAAGAACTCAAAGGAGATCTGCTTTATATCCAAGAGATCCTGGCTTCACTGGGGTTCATTGTCCATATCCAAAAGTCTCAAGACCATCCCCTCAAACAGGATTGTGTTTCTGGGGGCTTTGCTGGACTTACACCTTCAAAAAGTCTTCCTTCCTCCAGATAAGGTTGCCTTTCTAGTTCTGTACTTCCAAAAGCTCTTTGTCTAGAGCTATCTCACAACAGTAGACTTCCTCAGAGCCTTTGGTTACATGACCCCTTGCATCCTCATGATCCCCCTGCCCAGACTACATATAAGGAAGTTGAGGTGGTACCTCAGAAATAGGTGGTGCCAACATTCTCAATCCTTCAACTTCAGGGTGAAATAGCTCCCTTGTCTCGTGTCAGGAAAGAGTTTTCCTGGTGGGCCCAAGTATGCTATCTCAGTCTGGGCCTTTCCTTCAGGTTTATTCCTCTGAGCCTAACTCTGACCACAGATGCCTCAGAAATAGCCTGGGAAAACCACTACAACAACTTTCAGACTCTGGGCAGGTGGTGCTCCCAGTTCAAGAACAAATGCATCAACCTAAAATAAGTGATGGCAGTCCAAAAAAGGCCTGATTGCCTTCATAGACTGAGAGAGACCAGGAGTACTCCTGGTAGAGGCAGACATTACATAAACAAACGAGGGGGGGGGGGTCACTCTTTCCATCTTTGTCACCTAGCCATAACCCTTTGTGAAATTGCAGACTCCTATGCCTGCACTTCATGGCACTGTACCTAGCAGGAGAAACTGATTAACTGGTGGATCATCTAAGTAAGGAGCCTATAAGATCCTCCTGAGTGGCAACTACGTCAGGAAGATTTTCTCAGCATAGCCAAAGAATGGGATGTGCCAGATGGTAGACCGTTTTGTCACCAAAGAAAACATTCACTTAAAAAAAAAATTTACTCTAGGACCTAAAACAAGGTAAGCCTGGAGGACAGGCCTATTTCTCTATGCCCTTCTCACCAGGGTACTGCTAAAGAAAAGGGAAGAAGAGCCAGGGGTAATGCCAGTAGCCCCAGATTTTTGCCAAGATAGCACTGGTATCCTCTCTTGCTCAGCCTAAACAAGAAGGAACCGTGGTTGCTGCCTAGCAAGTAGCCCTATTAACACAGAAGGGCACCATTATGCACCCAACCTGAACACCATCAATTTGATGGTTTGGATGATGCCTTGACCCCATTTAGAGGGGCTTCCTTTGACAAATGGGTCCTGGACATCCTAAAAGAAGCCAGAAGACCTAGCACAAGGAAATCTCATTCTGCCAAATGGAAGAGATTCTCTATATGGTGTAGACAAAAGGGAACGAGCCCCTTATCCTTCCAATAGAACAAGGTGGTGTGGGATTACCTGATTTGAAGGGGTATTTCAGAGCTACACAGGTAAGAATCCGATACGTAGCACAAGCAGAAAATTATAATTCAAAGTGGAAAAGGATGATGATACTGTGGAAACTCAGGAAGCAAGGAAAGAATGGGATTTTGAATGCAGAGCCTTTAGGAGAATAAAAATAACTATACAGAATATTATATTCATAAAGCAGTAGAAAATATTCTAAGAAGTAAGCCAGCATGGGAATAGGTTCATAAGTTCATACTAGGCTATCTGCCCTAGGGCATTTATAAGACTAGCCAGAATGTGTTTGGCTTTCGCCACCCATTTTAAATTTATTTTGCTATGCCCTTTTTCGAGGTTAGCCTCTGTCTAACAGTGACACAGAAGTGATACCCGGGGTAAACCTACGATCTCCCATCCAGTCATCAGGATTCCTCTTGAAGAGAGTCAATGAGGAACTCTGCCTAACCTGGACTGGGATTTTATTACAGAGTGAAGGGAGCCTCTGGGTTATGAATCTGTCCCTCCAGCATGTCCTATTTATTTCAGTGCTGAGGTTCAAGTCTCTCGAGCGCGTAGCTCGATGGGATTTGGATTTTTTGAGGTGCAGCATGTCCATTAATTCCGGGTTGAACATGGCTTTATACGTCAGGCACAGATTGCCTCTGAACAGGTGGTATGCCACTGAGTAGAGCTGGAGTTTCTTTAACTGGGCAGCATATGGCATCTGTTTGAGCCCTTTGATCCTCTTGGTGAGGTACTTTTGGGGTCTTTCCAGTTGCTGCAGGTGTCTGGTAAGGTACATCCCAAAAGGGGCATTGTACTCGATTATGGGCCTGATGAGGGATGAGTAAAGAGGCACGATGACCTCCCCTGATCTAATGTGAATCCCTTCATGATTAGGTGGGCTATATAAAATGTTTTTCTAACCACTTTGGCCACGTGGTTGTCAAATGAGAGATTGCTATCAACTTGGGTCCCCAGGTCCCTAATTACTTCTTCTGTACTTAATGGATTACCACCTATGTGGTAATTTGTGGGCACTTTGTTTTTGCCAAATGGGATGACTATACACTTTTTGGCATTTAGCTTGAGGCCATGGCTCTGGCACCAGTTGTCTGTTTCTATGAGGCCCTTTTGGAGGATGCTTGTGTCGGCTGGAGAGTCTATTATGGCGCCCAGTTTGCAGTCATCTGCGAACTTGGTCAGCCACAGTCCTTCAGTGTTGGCCTGTACCTCCGAGAAATATGTACCGAACAAGAGAGGTCCCAGGACTGAGCCTTGTGGGACACCACTTGCAACTGGTTTGGAGTCTGACATGGCTCCAGCAATTCTAACCATGTGGGTTCTATCCTTGAGCCAGTTTGCAATCCATCTAGTGACATAGGGGTTTATATTTAAGCTGGTGAGATTATCTATAATGCCCGAGTGGGGTATTGTATCGAAGGCTTTTGCGAGGTCCAGGTAGGCTGTGTGGACGACCTTCCCCTCGTCAATGGCCTTGGTGGCTGTTGCAAAGAAATCAACCAGGTTTAAGAGGCAGGATCTGCCCTTAACAAAGCCTAATTGGGTAGGATCCAGTGTCTGTAGGTCCCCAATATCTTTATTTATGAGGTCCATGATGATCCTTTCCATAGCTTTGCAGACCAAGCTAGTCAGGCTTATGGGGCGATAGTTTCCAGGATCTGCTGAGGCACCACCTTTATGGAGAGGGACCACTGTTGCTGTACGCCACTCTTTGGGCACATATCCTGTAGTAAGGCTGAGATTGAACAGTAGTTTTATGTTTGGGTTTAGCTCTTCTTGGAGTTCGTGTAGGACGCAGCCTGGGACACAGTCTGGTCCCATTGATGCTGTGTTTTTTGCTTTGGAGAGGGCGGCTCTTACCTGAGCATCTGAGATGTCAGGGGGGCAGCACTCTGCTGGGATAGATATTTGCCCTTTTGGTGGGGAGGGGGAGTTTGCGCTGAACCTGTCAGCTAGGATGTTGGCAATGTCTGTGGGTTCAGTGTATTTTTTGTCATTTTGGACTAATTCTGAGCATATCTGGGAATTACCACCCAGGTTCCTAACATAACTAAAGAAAGCCTTGTGATTATCCTTAGTGTCCTGTGCAATTTTTCTCTCGATGCTGGCCTTAGACAATTTTATGAGTGCCCGTAGTTTTGCTAATACTGATCAGTGATGCCTTCCCTTTTTGGGATTTTGCTCTATCATTTAGTAGCTTCCTCCTCCTATTGTATAGTTTGTTTATGGCTGGGGTCCATCAGACAGTACGTCTGCCTTTGGCAGATTGGGTCTTTGTTTTATTTGGGATCGCATGATCCATGCATTCCTGAAGGTGTTCATAGAATGCGTTTATAAAGGATTCTGCGGTCTGGGCCGTATTTTCCACAGGCCCAGGGGCTTTGAATGATTCCACCTCGGTTTTGAGGAGTGTGAAATTTGCTTTAGAGAAGTTTTTCACTGTGGTTTTCTGGGTAGGGGGTGGGGTCGGGATGTGAATATCCAGTGAGATTAGTTTATGGTCTGATCTTACCAGTGAGGGATACACTTCTGGTCTGGAGCATAGAGTCCCCATGTTGGTGATGATCAGGTCCAGTATGTTTTCCCCTCTTGTGGGAGTTGGTAACAAGTTGTTCCATAGCATTTGAGTTTATAAATTCTAGGAACCTTTGGGCTAGGGTGTTGGAGCTAGAGTAATGCTCCCAGTCTATGTTTGGGTAGTTGACGTCGCCCAATATAATGGTGTTTGGAGAGACCTTCGTATTTTCCAGTGTTCTCAGAAATGCCGAGTGGAGATTCTGCCTATAGGGATGACTGCAGTTACAGATACAGACAATAGGCAAGAGGGCTGGAATTTGCTGGAGAAAACTGGAAAAGGAGCAAAAGTATTGGGAGCAGGTAAGAGTGGGAAAGGTAATAAAATGGGAAGAGGCCAAGAATATATTTGGACTGCAGACTAGAGATTGCCTTTCCTATCAAGGATTAATATCAGAGTATAAGCAAAGAGAAAGGAATATGGGTATCCTAAGTGAATGACCAGCACTAGTAGAGTTTTTGGTGAAATGTAGAATAGAAGCTGCTGCTAAAAAAAAAGATAATTAGTTATGCAGATAAAATATTGCATGATAACAGAGGAGGTTAGAAAGGATTGGGAAGAAAGATTAGATAAGCAATTCACAAAGAAACAGTGGGGTTGATATATGTATGACTCCAAATATGCAACGAAGTCTAGAAGATTTAGGATCTTTGCCTGGAATTGTTTACACAGGTATTTTTATGCCCCAAGTAGACTCCAAAGAATTTGCCTCGGGTAGATAGCAAATATTAAAGGTATAATGGGGAAGAAAGAAGTAATTGGAAACTTTTTTTGGGAGTGTAATGATTTGGCAAATTTAAAAAATTCCCTGCAGACCACTTTATCAGAAATATTGGGTGAACAAATTATTTTTTGAGCTATGATTCAGAATTTCCAAGACCTAGTAAGGCCTTGCTGAGTGTTATTGTGGTGGCTGCCAAAAAAGCACACACTAGATTATGGAAATCAGTTTAAACCAAACTGTACTAGAAGTAGTGAATATAGTAACAGAGATAAAACAACTGGAAATGGGTAGGATCAAGTTTTATAGAAAAATATGAGAATTGTAAGAACAGTATGTGCAGAATAAAGTTTTGGAGGAGGAATGAGATGTAAAAGGCAGGATTTGAATGAGCTATGTAATGTTTGACGGACAGTGACTGGATAGATAAGTGATTAATGTTTGCAACCAAAAATATGTAAATATGGTATGTTTCCATTTATGTAAATGTATGATTGTCATAAGTGTTAATTTTAATAAAGATGGTTCTTAAGGAAATTTTTGGAACAATTGCAGAAAAATGTTTGGAGGATGAATGAAGTTTAAGAGAAGATAGTCACTGAATAATTTGTATAATGTTGCTTAGATAGTATGATATGTAACAATATATGTGATACATAGTAGTTGTAAACGTAAATCTGTTAATATGGTGCGATTGCTTTTATATAATTGTAAGTTTGCCTGTGTCACAAATGATTCAGTAAAGATGTTTTAAAAAGAAAAAAGGGACAAAGCCCTCTGCAAGTTCAGATACCTCTGGTCCTTTAATACTTTTCAGAACTTTCTGCAAAAGGGCATTTCTTATTCCTTATAAACATTCGCATTTCAGCACTTTCAGCTTCTCTGCCTACTCAACCCCACCCCCTTCAGTTCTTTCATGAAACGGTTCCTGAGAGGTCTTACCCACGTTGGACCCCTGAGGAAAGCTCTAATTCACCCATGGGATCTCACTTTCATTCTGGAGAAGCTCACCCTCCCAGCCTTTGAACCAGTTGCTTCTGCATATATTAAATTCCTGACCTGGAAGACCGCTTTCCTACTTGTCATTACATTCAGCTTGAAGGATTTCAGAGCTTCGGGTCCTTGTGTGTGGAAACCTTCATCACTTTCCACCCACATAGTCCCTCTCAGTTCCAATCCTTCCTTTTATGCCTAAAGTGGGTACAGGCATTTCTTTAAACAAGACCATCCGCTTTGCCTACCTTATTTCCTAACCCTTATAACAAGGGTGAAAGAATCTTCCATACTTTTGATGTGCATAGGCAACTGGGTTAATACTTGGGCAGAACAAAAAACGTAAGCAAGTCTGACCAGCTATTTGAGGCCTTTGCCTGCAACTCTGAGGGGGAGACTGGTTTCTAAACAAGCAATCTCCAAATGGATCTGTCACTGTATCTTGTTTTGCTACAGCCACCATAGAAAGAATCCTCCAGACCCTGTAAGGTCACACTCCACTAGGGCTATTGCTACCTCTACTGCTTTTCTATAAGGTTGGCCACTAGGGACATTTTGGAAGATGCTACTTGGTCCTCTGTGCATACCCTCCCCGAACATCATCAACTTCCAGCTTTCTCCAAGTCCAGAATGGGGTTTGCCACTACTGTCTTGCAGAGCATCATTTCTTCTCCATAAACTCAATTCCCTCTCCTTTCAGCTTTGGGAGTCATCCCATCAGTTATGACTGCAACAGTGAAACGCGCACAAAACATTTGATGACACTTACCATAAATGTTGATGTTAGTTTATTCACTGTTGCAGTATTCTTTCCCATCTTCCTTCCATCTTGGGAATGGGGTGGGCATTCTCTGAAGTTCCAGGCTGTTCTCTCCTCTTTCCATATCTGGAGTTTGAGCTAAGGCCTCTGTCTGTAGGGACCTCTTGGGGGGCTTTTGTCAGTTGTGGGCAAGAAAGTACTGAGGTTATGGTGCTGGCTGACTCCCTTTATACCCAGATGTCTTGACAGTGAACCAGTCCGCCAGTTTCAGTAGGAGGAGAAATTCTGGTAGTTGGGCCAGCCCTAAGCTTCCTTGGCAGGAAATTCCCATCAGTTATGACTGCAACAGTGAATACACTCAAGCATCTACATTTAAAGTAAGTATACACAACTGTAGAGGTTATGTGGTCTTATCTCGCCTCCATTCTTTACTCACGGGTTCTCTGCTCCGACTCGGCCAACTATTTCTCTAGCACGAAGTCTCTAATTGGCTGGGCTAACCCGGTATCCCAAGATGCACCTCGCCCTAGCCCCAGATCTTGTTTGCCACTCGTCTAGTTAGGACGTGGTCTCGCTTGGCTGTGGCTATGTACCCTTTTCAAATACTTTTCTAAGTATTTTAGTAGTCAGTTGTATTGCAAAATCTATTTTAATAGCTACTCTTCTTTTTGACTAGTTCTTGTGAGCTTTTGTGAGGACTGTTTGTTTGTGGTATCCCTTTGTTTCGCGGGCTAGGCCCGTTTAAGTTAGAGGACCTAATCCTCTCCAGTGTTGTTCCCTTGTATTTTTCGTGCTGGTTTTTTGAGTTGTTGATAGTTTTCCGTCCAAGAAACGTTTAACTTAGAGTTTATTTGGCCGTTAGTGTGTTTTGGTTTTTCCCGCCTTCCTCTTGTGTTGTCTCTGTCGGCTGGGTGTTGTGCGGTTGTTATGTCTAAAGAGCAGAAAGATCATAAACCCTCTGGGTTTAAGAAGTGTACCAAATGTGGCTACAAGACGTCCATTACAGATGGGCATTCCATCTGTGTTTTTCTGGGTGCTATTCACCTACAAGAGTCCTGCAGTTTTTGCCACGTGTTTAGCCCTAGGGTACTGCAGGAAAGAAAAAATAAACTGATTTTGAAGGGTCTGAGTAAGCCTTCCTTTGAGGAGGCCTTAGATTCTTCTTCGTCTTCTAGTGTTAAATCTAAGCCTGCTAAGGCCAAGAAAAGATCTCCGGCTCCATCTGCCTCTTCGAAGCCTTCGGAGAAGGTTTCAAAAGTGGATACTTCCTCCTCAGCTCCATTGTCCTCAGGGCCGCAGGAGGTATCTGTTATACTGGAGTCGACCTCTGCTCCAATATTACTGGGGCCTATTCAGAGCCGGTCACCCAGTGTCGGGCATGAGTCTCCAGGTAGGAGATCCCGATCCCCTTCTATTTCTTCCAAATCCTCTAGGCTGTCTGATTTGGATGTGGATAGGGTGGTCCAGAGGCTCCTGCGGTCGCCGGTGTTAGCAAAACTGTTTTTGGCTCTGACCCACTCAGCTCCAGAGCCAGTCCCTGTCCTGGTACCGATGATTCCTCCTCCGAGCAGCCGTGTGTTGTCAGAGCCGGAGTGCCCTGCGCCGAGTGATGTCCTTGTGTCTACTCCGATACCCCAGGTGGAG